>NW_026265630.1:0-68000 GCF_025860055.1 Xyrauchen texanus
TGCCACAACCACAACATCTATTCCAACAACAACTAATACTCCAACAAGCAAAATTCCTGTTTCCACAACAACACCTTCAACAACCACGACTGAGGCTGCCACAACAACAACAAATGATCCAACCACAACACCTATTCCAACAACCACTAATACTCCAACAAGCACAACTGTGGTTTCCACAACAACACCTTCAACAACCACGACTGAGGCTTCCACAACCACAACATCTATTCCAACAACAACTAATACTCCAACAAGCACAACTGTGGTTTCCACAACAACACCTTCAACAACCACGACTGAGGCTTCCACAACCACAACAAATGCTGCAACCACAACACCTCTTCCAACAACAACTAATATTCCAATAAGCACAACTGTGGTTACCACAACCACAACAAATGCTCCAACCACAACACCTCTTCCAACAACAACCAATACTCCAACAAGCACAACTGTGGTTTCCACAACAACACCTTCAACAACCACGACTGAGGCTTCCACAACCACAACAAATGCTCCAACCACAACACCTCTTCCAACAACAACCAATACTCCAACAAGCACAACTGTGGTTTCCACAACAACACCTTCAACAACCACGACTGAGGCTTCCACAACCACAACAAATGCTCCAACCACAACACCTCTTCCAACAACAACTAATACTCCAACAAGCACAACTGTGGTTTCCACAACAACACCTTCAACAACCACAACAAATGCTCCAACCACAACACAACATCCAACAACAACTAATACTCCAACAAGCACAACTGTGGTTTCCACAACCACAACAAATGCTCCAACCACAACATCTATTCCAACAACAACTAATACTCCAACAAGCACAACTGTGGTCTCCACAACAACACCTTCAACAACCACGACTGAGGCTTCCACAACCACAACAAATGCTCCAACCACAACACCTCTTCCAACAACAACTAATACTCCAACAAGCACAATTCCGGTTTCCACAACAACACCTTCAAAAACCACAACACAACTTCCATCAACAACTAATAATCCAACAAGCACAACTGTGGTTTCCACAACAACACCTTCAACAACCACGACTGAGGCTTCCACAACCACAACACCTCTTCCAACAACAACCAATACTCCAACAAGCACAACTGTGGTTTCCACAACAACACCTTCAACAACCACAACAAATGCTCCAACAACAACACCTCTTCCAACAACAACTAATACTCCAACAAGCACAACTGTGGTTTCCACAACAACACCTTCAACAACCACGACTGAGGCTTCCACAACACAACTTCCAACAACAACTAATACTCCAACAAGCACAACTGTGGTTTCTACAACAACACCTTCAACAACCACGACTGAGGCTTCCACAACCACAACAAATGCTCCAACCACAACATCTATTCCAACAACAACTAATACTCCAACAAGCACAACTGTGGTCTCCACAACAACACCTTCAACAACCACGACTGAGGCTTCCACAACCACAACAAATGCTCCAACCACAACACCTCTTCCAACAACAACTAATACTCCAACAAGCACAATTCCGGTTTCCACAACAACACCTTCAAAAACCACAACACAACTTCCATCAACAACTAATAATCCAACAAGCACAACTGTGGTTTCCACAACAACACCTTCAACAAGCACGACTGAGGCCTCCACAACCACAACATCTATTCCAACAACAACTAATACTCCAACAAGCACAACTGTGGTTTCCACAACAACACCTTCAACAACCACGACTGAGGCTTCCACAACCACAACAAATGCTCCAACAACAACACCTCTTCCAACAACAACTAATACTCCAACAAGCACAACTGTGGTTTCCACAACAACACCTTCAACAACCACGACTGAGGCTTCCACAACACAACTTCCAACAACAACTAATACTCCAACAAGCACAACTGTGGTTTCTACAACAACACCTTCAACAACCACGACTGAGGCTTCCACAACCACAACAAATGCTCCAACCACAACATCTATTCCAACAACAACTAATACTCCAACAAGCACAACTGTGGTCTCCACAACAACACCTTCAACAACCACGACTGAGGCTTCCACAACCACAACAAATGCTCCAACCACAACACCTCTTCCAACAACAACTAATACTCCAACAAGCACAATTCCGGTTTCCACAACAACACCATCAAAAACCACAACACAACTTCCATCAACAACTAATAATCCAACAAGCACAACTGTGGTTTCCACAACAACACCTTCAACAAGCACGACTGAGGCCTCCACAACCACAACATCTATTCCAACAACAACTAATACTCCAACAAGCACAACTGTGGTTGCCACAACAACACCTTCAACAACCACGACTGAGGCTTCCACAACCTCAACAAATGCTCCTACCACAACACCTCTTCCAACAACAACTAATATTCCAACAAGCACAACTGTGGTTACCACAACCACAACAAATGCTCCAACCACAACACCTCTTCCAACAACAACCAATACTCCAACAAGCACAACTGTGGTTTCCACAACAACACCTTCAACAACCACGACTGAGGCTTCCACAACCACAACAAATGCTCCAACCACAACACCTCTTCCAACAACAACCAATACTCCAACAAGCACAACTGTGGTTTCCACAACAACACCTTCAACAACCACGACTGAGGCTTCCACAACCACAACAAATGCTCCAACAACAACACCTCTTCCAACAACAACTAATACTCCAACAAGCACAACTGTGGTTTCCACAACAACACCTTCAACAACCACGACTGAGGCTTCCACAACACAACTTCCAACAACAACTAATACTCCAACAAGCACAAATGTGGTTTCTACAACAACACCTTCAACAACCACGACTGAGGCTTCCACAACCACAACAAATGCTCCAACCACAACATCTATTCCAACAACAACTAATACTCCAACAAGCACAACTGTGGTCTCCACAACAACACCTTCAACAACCACGACTGAGGCTTCCACAACCACAACAAATGCTCCAACCACAACACCTCTTCCAACAACAACTAATACTCCAACAAGCACAATTCCGGTTTCCACAACAACACCATCAAAAACCACAACACAACTTCCATCAACAACTAATAATCCAACAAGCACAACTGTGGTTTCCACAACAACACCTTCAACAAGCACGACTGAGGCCTCCACAACCACAACATCTATTCCAACAACAACTAATACTCCAACAAGCACAACTGTGGTTTCCACAACAACACCTTCAACAACCACGACTGAGGCTTCCACAACCTCAACAAATGCTCCTACCACAACACCTCTTCCAACAACAACTAATATTCCAACAAGCACAACTGTGGTTACCACAACCACAACAAATGCTCCAACCACAACACCTCTTCCAACAACAACCAATACTCCAACAAGCACAACTGTGGTTTCCACAACAACACCTTCAACAACCACGACTGAGGCTTCCACAACCACAACAAATGCTCCAACCACAACACCTCTTCTAACAACAACCAATACTCCAACAAGCACAACTGTGGTTTCCACAACAACACCTTCAACAACCACGACTGAGGCTTCCACAACCACAACAAATGCTCCAACAACAACACCTCTTCCAACAACAACCAATACTCCAACAAGCACAACTGTGGTTTCCACAACAACACCTTCCACAACCACAACAAATGCTCCAACCACAACACAACTTCCAACAACAACTAATACTCCAACAAGCACAACTGTGATTTCCACAACCACAACAAAAGCTCCAACCACAACACCTCTTCCAACAACAACTAATACTCCAACAAGCACAATTGCAGTTTCCACAACAACACCTTCAACAACCACAACAAGTGCTCCAACCACAACACAACTTCCAACAACCACTAATACTCCAACAAGCACAACTGTGGTTTCTACAACAACACCTTCAACAACCACGACTGAGGCTTCCACAACCACAACAAATGCTCCAACAACAACACCTCTTCCAACAACAACTAATACTCCAACAAGCACAACTGTGGTTTCCACAACAACACCTTCAACAACCACGACTGAGGCTTCCACAACACAACTTCCAACAACAACTAATACTCCAACAAGCACAACTGTGGTTTCTACAACAACACCTTCAACAACCACGACTGAGGCTTCCACAACCACAACAAATGCTCCAACCACAACATCTATTCCAACAACAACTAATACTCCAACAAGCACAACTGTGGTCTCCACAACAACACCTTCAACAACCACGACTGAGGCTTCCACAACCACAACAAATGCTCCAACCACAACACCTCTTCCAACAACAACTAATACTCCAACAAGCACAACTGTGATTTCCACAACCACAACAAAAGCTCCAACCACAACACCTCTTCCAACAACAACTAATACTCCAACAAGCACAATTGCAGTTTCCACAACAACACCTTCAACAACCACAACAAGTGCTCCAACCACAACACAACTTCCAACAACCACTAATACTCCAACAAGCACAACTGTGGTTTCTACAACAACACCTTCAACAACCACGACTGAGGCTTCCACAACCACAACAAATGCTCCAACCACAACATCTATTCCAACAACAACTAATACTCCAACAAGCACAACTGTGGTCTCCACAACAACACCTTCAACAACCACGACTGAGGCTTCCACAACCACGACAAATGCTCCAACCACAACACCTCTTCCAACAACAACTAATACTCCAACAAGCACAATTCCGGTTTCCACAACAACACCATCAAAAACCACAACACAACTTCCATCAACAACTAATAATCCAACAAGCACAACTGTGGTTTCCACAACAACACCTTCAACAAGCACGACTGAGGCCTCCACAACCACAACATCTATTCCAACAACAACTAATACTCCAACAAGCACAACTGTGGTTTCCACAACAACACCTTCAACAACCACGACTGAGGCTTCCACAACCTCAACAAATGCTCCTACCACAACACCTCTTCCAACAACAACTAATATTCCAACAAGCACAACAGTGGTTAGCACAACCACAACAAATGCTCCAACCACAACACCTCTTCCAACAACAACCAATACTCCAACAAGCACAACTGTGGTTTCCACAACAACACCTTCAACAACCACGACTGAGGCTTCCACAACCACAACAAATGCTCCAACCACAACACCTCTTCCAACAACAACCAATACTCCAACAAGCACAACTGTGGTTTCCACAACAACACCTTCAACAACCACGACTGAGGCTTCCACAACCACAACAAATGCTCCAACCACAACACCTCTTCAAACAACAACTAATACTCCAACAAGCACAACTGTGGTTTCCACAACAACACCTTCAACAACCACAACAAATGCTCCAACCACAACACAACATCCAACAACAACTAATACTCCAACAAGCACAACTGTGGTTTCCACAACCACAACAAATGCTCCAACCACAACATCTATTCCAACAACAACTAATACTCCAACAAGCACAACTGTGGTCTCCACAACAACACCTTCAACAACCACGACTGAGGCTTCCACAACCACAACAAATGCTCCAACCACAACACCTCTTCCAACAACAACTAATACTCCAACAAGCACAATTCCGGTTTCCACAACAACACCTTCAAAAACCACAACACAACTTCCATCAACAACTAATAATCCAACAAGCACAACTGTGGTTTCCACAACAACACCTTCAACAACCACGACTGAGGCTTCCACAACCACAACATCTATTCCAACAACAACTAATACTCCAACAAGCACAACTGTGGTTTCCACAACAACACCTTCAACAACCACGACTGAGGCTTCCACAACCACAACAAATGCTCCAACCACAACACCTCTTCCAACAACAACCAATACTCCAACAAGCACAACTGTGGTTTCCACAACAACACCTTCAACAACCACGACTGAGGCTTCCACAACCACAACAAATGCTCCAACAACAACACCTCTTCCAACAACAACTAATACTCCAACAAGCACAACTGTGGTTTCCACAACAACACCTTCAACAACCACGACTGAGGCTTCCACAACACAACTTCCAACAACAACTAATACTCCAACAAGCACAACTGTGGTTTCTACAACAACACCTTCAACAACCACGACTGAGGCTTCCACAACCACAACAAATGCTCCAACCACAACATCTATTCCAACAACAACTAATACTCCAACAAGCACAACTGTGGTCTCCACAACAACACCTTCAACAACCACGACTGAGGCTTCCACAACAAATGCTCCAACCACAACACCTCTTCCAACATCAACTAATACTCCAACAAGCACAATTCCGGTTTCCACAACAACACCTTCAAAAACCACAACACAACTTCCATCAACAACTAATAATCCAACAAGCACAACTGTGGTTTCCACAACAACACCTTCAACAAGCACAACTGAGGCCTCCACAACCACAACATCTATTCCAACAACAACTAATACTCCAACAAGCACAACTGTGGTTTCCACAACAACACCTTCAACAACCACGACTGAGGCTTCCACAACCTCAACAAATGCTCCTACCACAACACCTCTTCCAACAACAACTAATATTCCAACAAGCACAACTGTGGTTACCACAACCACAACAAATGCTCCAACCACAACACCTCTTCCAACAACAACCAATACTCCAACAAGCACAACTGTGGTTTCCACAACAACACCTTCAACAACCACGACTGAGGCTTCCACAACCACAACAAATGCTCCAACCACAACACAACTTCCAACAACAACAACTAATACTCCAACAAGCACAACTGTGGTTTCCACAACCACAACAAATGCTCCAACCACAGCACCTCTTCCAACAACAACTAATACTCCAACAAGCACAATTCCGGTTTCCACAACAACACCTTCAAAAACCACAACACAACTTCCATCAACAACTAATAATCCAACAAGCACAACTGTGGTTTCCACAACAACACCTTCAACAAGCACAACTGAGGCCTCCACAACCACAACATCTATTCCAACAACAACTAATACTCCAACAAGCACAACTGTGGTTTCCACAACAACACCTTCAACAACCACGACTGAGGCTTCCACAACCTCAACAAATGCTCCTACCACAACACCTCTTCCAACAACAACTAATATTCCAACAAGCACAACTGTGGTTACCACAACCACAACAAATGCTCCAACCACAACACCTCTTCCAACAACAACCAATACTCCAACAAGCACAACTGTGGTTTCCACAACAACACCTTCAACAACCACGACTGAGGCTTCCACAACCACAACAAATGCTCCAACCACAACACCTCTTCCAACAACAACCAATACTCCAACAAGCACAACTGTGGTTTCCACAACAACACCTTCAACAACCACGACTGAGGCTTCCACAACCACAACAAATGCTCCAACCACAACACCTCTTCAAACAACAACTAATACTCCAACAAGCACAACTGTGGTTTCCACAACAACACCTTCAACAACCACAACAAATGCTCCAACCACAACACAACATCCAACAACAACTAATACTCCAACAAGCACAACTGTGGTTTCCACAACCACAACAAATGCTCCAACCACAACATCTATTCCAACAACAACTAATACTCCAACAAGCACAACTGTGGTCTCCACAACAACACCTTCAACAACCACGACTGAGGCTTCCACAACCACAACAAATGCTCCAACCACAACACCTCTTCCAACAACAACTAATACTCCAACAAGCACAATTCCGGTTTCCACAACAACACCTTCAAAACCACAACACAACTTCCATCAACAACTAATAATCCAACAAGCACAACTGTGGTTTCCACAACAACACCTTCAACAACCACGACTGAGGCTTCCACAACCACAACATCTATTCAACAACAACTAATACTCCAACAAGCACAACTGTGGTTTCCACAACAACACCTTCAACAACCACGACTGAGGCTTCCACAACCACAACAAATGCTCCAACCACAACACCTCTTCCAACAACAACCAATACTCCAACAAGCACAACTGTGGTTTCCACAACAACACCTTCAACAACCACGACTGAGGCTTCCACAACCACAACAAATGCTCCAACAACAACACCTCTTCCAACAACAACTAATACTCCAACAAGCACAACTGTGGTTTCCACAACAACACCTTCAACAACCACGACTGAGGCTTCCACAACACAACTTCCAACAACAACTAATACTCCAACAAGCACAACTGTGGTTTCTACAACAACACCTTCAACAACCACGACTGAGGCTTCCACAACCACAACAAATGCTCCAACCACAACATCTATTCCAACAACAACTAATACTCCAACAAGCACAACTGTGGTCTCCACAACAACACCTTCAACAACCACGACTGAGGCTTCCACAACCACAACAAATGCTCCAACCACAACACCTCTTCCAACAACAACTAATACTCCAACAAGCACAATTCCGGTTTCCACAACAACACCTTCAAAAACCACAACACAACTTCCATCAACAACTAATAATCCAACAAGCACAACTGTGGTTTCCACAACAACACCTTCAACAAGCACAACTGAGGCCTCCACAACCACAACATCTATTCCAACAACAACTAATACTCCAACAAGCACAACTGTGGTTTCCACAACAACACCTTCAACAACCGACTGAGGCTTCACAACCTCAACAATGCTCCTACCACAACACCTCTTCCAACAACAACTAATATTCCAACAAGCACAACTGTGGTTACCACAACCACAACAAATGCTCCAACCACAACACCTCTTCCAACAACAACCAATACTCCAACAAGCACAACTGTGGTTTCCACAACAACACCTTCAACAACCACGACTGAGGCTTCCACAACCACAACAAATGCTCAACCACACATCTTCCAACAACAACTAATACTCAACAAGCACAACTGTGGTTTCACAACAACACCTTCAACAACACGACTGAGGCTTCCACAACCACAACAAATGCTCAACCACAACACCTCTTCCAACAACAACTAATACTCCAACAAGCACAACTGTGGTTTCACAACAACACCTTCCACAACCACAACAAATGCTCCAACCACAACACCTCTTCCAACAACAACTAATACTCCAACAAGCACAACTGTGGTTTCACAACAACACCTTCAACAACCACGACTGAGGCTTCCACAACACAACTTCCAACAACAACTAATACTCCAACAAGCACAACTGTGGTTTCTACAACAACACCTTCAACAACCACGACTGAGGCTTCCACAACCACAACAAATGCTCCAACCACAACATCTATTCCAACAACAACTAATACTCCAACAAGCACAACTGTGGTCTCCACAACAACACCTTCAACAACCACGACTGAGGCTTCCACAACCACAACAAATGCTCCAACCACAACACCTCTTCCAACAACAACTAATACTCCAACAAGCACAATTCCGGTTTCCACAACAACACCTTCAAAACCACAACACAACTTCCATCAACAACTAATAATCCAACAAGCACAACTGTGGTTTCCACAACAACACCTTCAACAACCACAACTGAGGCCTCCACAACCACAACATCTATTCCAACAACAACTAATACTCCAACAAGCACAACTGTGGTTTCCACAACAACACCTTCAACAACCACGACTGAGGCTTCCACAACCTCAACAAATGCTCCTACCACAACACCTCTTCCAACAACAACTAATATTCCAACAAGCACAACTGTGGTTACCACAACCACAACAAATGCTCCAACCACAACACCTCTTCCAACAACAACCAATACTCCAACAAGCACAACTGTGGTTTCCACAACAACACCTTCAACAACCACGACTGAGGCTTCCACAACCACAACAAATGCTCCAACCACAACACCTCTTCCAACAACAACCAATACTCCAACAAGCACAACTGTGGTTTCCACAACAACACCTTCAACAACCACGACTGAGGCTTCCACAACCACAACAAATGCTCCAACCACAACACCTCTTCCAACAACAACTAATACTCCAACAAGCACAACTGTGGTTTCACAACAACACCTTCACAACCACAACAAATGCTCCAACCACAACACATCTTCCAACAACAACTAATACTCCAACAAGCACAACTGCGGTTTCCACAACAACACCTTCAACAACCACAACAAATGCTCCAACCACAACACAACTTCCAACAACCACTAATACTCCAACAAGCACAACTGTGGTTTCTACAACAACACCTTCAACAACCACGACTGAGGCTTCCACAACCACAACAAATGCTCCAACCACAACATCTATTCCAACAACAACTAATACTCCAACAAGCACAACTGTGGTTTCCACAACAACACCTTCAACAACCACGACTGAGGCTTCCACAACCACAACAAATGCTCAACCACAACACCTCTTCCAACAACAACTATTACTCCAACAAGCACAATTCGGTTTCCACAACAACACCTTCAAAACCACAACACAACTTCCAACAACCACTAATACTCCAACAAGCACAACTGTGTTTTCCACAACAACACCTTCAACAACCACAACAAATGCTCCAACCACAACACAACTTCCAACAACAACTAATACTCAACAAGCAACTGTGGTTCCACAAGCAACATGCTCAACACAACCTCTTCAACAACAACTAATTCCAACAAGCACAACTGCTTCACAACCACAACGTACCACAACACCTCTTCCAACAACAACTAATACTCAACAAGCACAACTGTGGTTTCTACAACAACACCTTCAACAACCACGACTGAGGCTTCCACAACCACAACAAATGCTCCAACCACAACATCTATTCCAACAACAACTAATACTCCAACAAGCACAACTGTGGTCTCCACAACAACACCTTCAACAACCACGACTGAGGCTTCCACAACCACAACAAATGCTCCAACCACAACACCTCTTCCAACAACAACTAATACTCCAACAAGCACAATTCCGGTTTCCACAACAACACCTTCAAAAACCACAACACAACTTCCATCAACAACTAATAATCCAACAAGCACAACTGTGGTTTCCACAACAACACCTTCAACAACCACGACTGAGGCCTCCACAACCACAACATCTATTCCAACAACAACTAATACTCCAACAAGCACAACTGTGGTTTCCACAACAACACCTTCAACAACCACGACTGAGGCTTCCACAACCACAACAAATGCTCCAACCACAACACCTCTTCCAACAACAACTAATATTCCAACAAGCACAACTGTGGTTACCACAACCACAACAAATGCTCCAACCACAACACCTCTTCCAACAACAACCAATACTCCAACAAGCACAACTGTGGTTTCCACAACAACACCTTCAACAACCACGACTGAGGCTTCCACAACCACAACAAATGCTCCAACCACAACACCTCTTCCAACAACAACCAATACTCCAACAAGCACAACTGTGGTTTCCACAACAACACCTTCAACAACCACGACTGAGGCTTCCACAACCACAACAAATGCTCCAACAACAACACCTCTTCCAACAACAACTAATACTCCAACAAGCACAACTGTGGTTTCCACAACAACACCTTCCACAACCACAACAAATGCTCCAACCACAACACAACTTCCAACAACAACTAATACTCCAACAAGCACAACTGTGATTTCCACAACCACAACAAATGCTCCAACCACAACACCTCTTCCAACAACAACTAATACTCCAACAAGCACAATTGCGGTTTCACAACAACACCTTCAACAACCACAACAAGTGCTCCAACCACAACACAACTTCCAACAACCACTAATACTCCAACAAGCACAACTGTGGTTTCTACAACAACACCTTCAACAACCACGACTGAGGCTTCCACAACCACAACAAATGCTCCAACCACAACATCTATTCCAACAACAACTAATACTCCAACAAGCACAACTGTGGTTTCCACAACAACACCTTCAACAACCACGACTGAGGCTTCCACAACCACAACAAATGCTCCAACCACAACACCTCTTCCAACAACAACTATTACTCCAACAAGCACAATTCTGGTTTCCACAACAACACCTTCAAAACCACAACACAACTTCCAACAACCACTAATACTCCAACAAGCACAACTGTGTTTTCCACAACAACACCTTCAACAACCACAACAAATTCTCCAACCACAACACAACTTCCAACAACAACTAATACTCCAACAAGCACAACTGTGGTTTCCACAACAACACCTTCAACAACCACGACTGAGGCTTCCACAACCACAACAAATGCTCCAACCACAACACCTCTTCCAACAACAACTAATACTCCAACAAGCACAACTGTGGTTCCACAACAACACCTTCAACAACCACGACTGAGGCTTCCACAACCACAACAAATGCTCCAACCACAACACCTCTTCCAACAACAACTAATACTCCAACAAGCACAATTGCGGTTTCCACAACAACACCTTCAACAACCACAACAAATGCTCCAACCACAACACAACTTCCAACAACAACTAATACTCCAACAAGCACAACTGTGGTTTCTACAACAACACCTTCAACAACCACGACTGAGGCTTCCACAACCACAACAAATGCTCCAACCACAACATCTATTCCAACAACAACTAATACTCCAACAAGCACAACTGTGGTTTCCACAACAACACCTTCAACAACCACGACTGAGGCTTCCACAACCACAACAAATGCTCCAACCACAACACCTCTTCCAACAACAACTAATACTCCAACAAGCACAATTCTGGTTTCCACAACAACACCTTCAAAAACCACAACACAACTTCCAACAACAACTAATACTCCAACAAGCACAACTGTGGTTTCCACAACAACACCTTCAACAACCACAACAAATGCTCCAACCACAACACCTACTTCCAACAACAACTAATACTCCAACAAGCACAACTGTGGTTTCCACAACAACACCTTCAACAACCACGACTGAGGCTTCCACAACCACAACAAATGCTCCTACCACAACACCTCTTCCAACAACAACTAATATTCCAACAAGCACAACTGTGGTTACCACAACCACAACAAATGCTCCAACCACAACACCTCTTCCAACAACAACCAATACTCCAACAAGCACAACTGTGGTTTCCACAACAACACCTTCAACAACCACGACTGAGGCTTCCACAACAAATGCTCCAACCACAACACCTCTTCCAACAACAACCAATACTCCAACAAGCACAACTGTGGTTTCCACAACAACACCTTCCACAACCACAACAAATGCTCCAACAACAACACCTCTTCCAACAACAACTAATACTCCAACAAGCACAACTGTGGTTTCCACAACAACACCTTCCACAACCACAACAAATGCTCCAACCACAACACAACTTCCAACAACAACTAATACTCCAACAAGCACAACTGTGATTTCCACAACCACAACAAATGCTCCAACCACAACACCTCTTCCAACAACAACTAATACTCCAACAAGCACAATTGCAGTTTCCACAACAACACCTTCAACAACCACAACAAGTGCTCCAACCACAACACAACTTCCAACAACCACTAATACTCCAACAAGCACAACTGTGGTTTCTACAACAACACCTTCAACAACCACGACTGAGGCTTCCACAACCACAACAAATGCTCCAACCACAACATCTATTCCAACAACAACTAATACTCCAACAAGCACAACTGTGGTTTCCACAACAACACCTTCAACAACCACGACTGAGGCTTCCACAACCACAACAAATGCTCCAACCACAACACCTCTTCCAACAACAACTATTACTCCAACAAGCACAATTCTGGTTTCCACAACAACACCTTCAAAAACCACAACACAACTTCCAACAACCACTAATACTCCAACAAGCACAACTGTGTTTTCCACAACAACACCTTCAACAACCACAACAAATTCTCCAACCACAACACAACTTCCAACAACAACTAATACTCCAACAAGCACAACTGTGGTTTCCACAACAACACCTTCAACAACCACGACTGAGGCTTCCACAACCACAACAAATGCTCCTACCACAACACCTCTTCCAACAACAACTAATATTCCAACAAGCACAACTGTGGTTTCCACAACCACAACAAATGCTCCAACCACAACACAACTTCCAACAACAACTAATACTCCAACAAGCACAACTGTGGTTTCCACAACAACACCTTCAACAACCACGACTGAGGCTTCCACAACCACAACAAATGCTCCAACAACAACACCTCTTCCAACAACAACTAATACTCCAACAAGCACAACTGTGGTTTCCACAACAACACCTTCAACAACCACAACAAATGCTCCAACCACAACACAACTTCCAACAACAACTAATACTCCAACAAGCACAACTGTGGTTTCTACAACAACACCTTCAACAACCACGACTGAGGCTTCCACAACCACAACAAATGCTCCAACCACAACATCTATTCCAACAACAACTAATACTCCAACAAGCACAACTGTGGTTTCCACAACAACACCTTCAACAACCACGACTGAGGCTTCCACAACCACAACAAATGCTCCAACCACAACACCTCTTCCAACAACAACTAATACTCCAACAAGCACAATTCTGGTTTCCACAACAACACCTTCAACAACACACTGCTCCAACCACAACACACACTTCCAACAACAACTAATACTCCAACAAGCACAACTGTGGTTTCCACAACAACACCTTCAACAACCACAACTGAGGCTCCCAACCACAACATCAACTTCCAACAACAACTAATACTCCAACAAGCACAACTGTGGTTTCCACAACAACACCTTCAACAACCACGACTGAGGCTTCCACAACCACAACAAATGCTCCACCACAACACTCTTCCAACAACAACTAATATTCCAACAAGCACAACTGTGGTTACCACAACCACAACAAATGCTCCAACCACAACACCTCTTCCAACAACAACCAATACTCCAACAAGCACAACTGTGGTTTCCACAACAACACCTTCAACAACCACGACTGAGGCTTCCACAACCACAACAAATGCTCCAACCACAACACCTCTTCCAACAACAACTAATACTCCAACAAGCACAACTGTGGTTTCACAACAACACCTTCAACAACCACGACTGAGGCTTCCACCACAACAAATGCTCAACAACAACACCTCTTCCAACAACAACTAATACTCCAACAAGCACAACTGTGGTTTCCACAACAACACCTTCAACAACCACGACTGAGGCTTCCACAACTAATGCTCCAACCACAACACCTCTTCCAACAACAACTAATACTCCAACAAGCACAACTGTGGTTTCCACAACAACACCTTCAACAACCACGACTGATGCTTCCACAACCACAACAAATGCTCCAACCACAACACCTCTTCCAACAACAACTAATACTCCAACAAGCACAACTGTGGTTTCCACAACAACACCTTCAACAACCACAACACAACTTCCAACAACAACTAATACTCAACAAGCACAACTGTGGTTTCCACAACAACACCTTCAACAACCACAACAAATGCTCCAACCACAACACAACTTCCAACAACAACTAATACTCCAACAAGCACAACTGTGGTTTCCACAACAACACCTTCAACAACCACGACTGAGGCTTCCACAACCACAACAAATGCTCCAACCACAACATCTTCCAACAACAACTAATACTCCAACAAGCACAACTGTGGTTTCCACAACAACACCTTCAACAACCACGACTGAGGCTTCCACAACCACAACAAATGCTCCAACCACAACACCTCTTCCAACAACAACTAATACTCCAACAAGCACAACTGTGGTTTCCACAACAACACCTTCAACAACCACGACTGAGGCTTCCACAACCACAACAAATGCTCCAACCACAACACTCTTCCAACAACAACTAATACTCCAACAAGCACAACTGTGGTTTCCACAACAACACCTTCAACAACCACGACTGAGGCTTCCACAACCACAACAAATGCTCCAACCACAACACCTCTTCCAACAACAACTAATACTCCAACAAGCACAACTGTGGTTTCCACAACAACACCTTCAACAACCGACTGAGGCTTCCACAACCACAACAAATGCTCCAACCACAACACCTCTTCCAACAACAACTAATACTCCAACAAGCACAACTGTGGTTTCCACAACAACACCTTCAACAACCACAACAAATGCTCCAACCACAACACAACTTCCAACAACAACTAATACTCCAACAAGCACAACTGTGGTTTCCACAAGCACAACAAATGCTCCAACCACAACACCTCTTCCAACAACAACTAATACTCCAACAAGCACAACTGTGGTTTCCACAACCACAACAAACGCTCCAACCACAACACATCTTCCAACAACAACTAATACTCCAACAAGCACAACTGTGGTTTCTACAACAACACCTTCAACAACCACGACTGAGGCTTCCACAACCACAACAAATGCTCCAACCACAACATCTATTCCAACAACAACTAATACTCCAACAAGCACAACTGTGGTTTCCACAACAACACCTTCAACAACCACGACTGAGGCTTCCACAACCACAACAAATGCTCCAACCACAACACCTCTTCCAACAACAACTAATACTCCAACAAGCACAATTCCGGTTTCCACAACAACACCTTCAAAACCACAACACAACTTCCATCAACAACTAATACTCCAACAAGCACAACTGTGGTTTCCACAACAACACCTTCAACAACCACGACTGAGGCTCACAACCACAACATCTATTCCAACAACAACTAATACTCCAACAAGCACAACTGTGGTTTCCACAACAACACCTTCAACAACCACGACTGAGGCTTCCACAACCACAACAAATGCTCCAACCACAACACCTATTCCAACAACCACTAATACTCCAACAAGCACAACTGTGGTTTCCACAACAACACCTTCAACAACCACGACTGAGGCTTCCACAACCACAACATCTACTCCAACAAGCACAACTGTGGTTTCCACAACAACACCTTCCACAACCACAACAAATGCTCCAACCACAACACAACTTCCAACAACAACTAATACTCCAACAAGCACAACTGTGGTTTCCACAACACCTTCCACAACCACAACAAATGCTCCAACCACAACACAACTTCCAACAACAACTAATACTCCAACAAGCACAACTGTGATTTCCACAACCACAACAAATGCTCCAACCACAACACAACTTCCAACAACCACTAATACTCCAACAAGCACAACTGTGTTTTCCACAACAACACCTTCAACAACCACAACAAATTCTCCAACCACAACACAACTTCCAACAACAACTAATACTCCAACAAGCACAACTGTGGTTTCCACAACAACACCTTCAACAACCACGACTGAGGCTTCCACAACCACATCAAATGCTCCAACCACAACACCTCTTCCAACAACAACTATTACTCCAACAAGCACAATTCTGGTTTCCACAACAACACCTTCAAAAACCACAACACAACTTCCAACAACCACTAATACTCCAACAAGCACAACTGTGTTTTCCACAACAACACCTTCCACAACCACAACAAATGCTCCAACCACAACACAACTTCCAACAACAACTAATACTCCAACAAGCACAACTGTGGTTTCCACAACAACACCTTCCACAACCACAACAAATGCTCCAACCACAACACAACTTCCAACAATAACTAATACTCCAACAAGCACAACTGTGGTTTCCACAACAACACCTTCCACAACCACAACAAATGCTCCAACCACAACACCTCTTCCAACAACAACTAATACTCCAACAAGCACAACTGTGGTTTCCACAACCACAACAAATGCTCCAACCACAACACCTCTTCCAACAACAACTAATACTCCAACAAGCAGAACTGTGGTTTCCACAACAACACCTTCAACAACCACGAGTGAGGCTTCCACAACCACAACAAATGCTCCAACCACAACACAAATTCCAACAACAACAACTAATACTCCAACAAGCACAACTGTGGTTTCCACAACCACAACAAATGCTCCAACCACAGCACCTCTTCCAACAACAACTAATACTCCAACAAGCACAACTGTGGTTTCCACAACAACACCTTCAACAACCACGAATGAGGTTTACACAACCACAACAAATGCTCCAACCACAACACCTCTTCCAACAACAACTAATACTCCAACAAGCACAACTGTGGTTTCCACAACAACACCTTCAACAACGACGACTGAGGCTTCCACAACCACAACAAATGCTCCAACCACAACAGCTCTTCCAACAACAACTAATACTCAAACAAGCACAACTGTGGTTTCCACAACAACACCTTCCACAACCACAACAAATGCTCCAACCACAACACAACTTCCAACAACAACTAATACTCCAACAAGCACAACTGTGGTTTCCACAACAACACCTTCAACAACCACGACTGAGGCTTCCACAACACAACTTCCAACAACAACTAATATTCCAACAAGCACAACTGTGGTTACCACAACCACAACAAATGCTCCAACCACAACACCTCTTCCAACAACAACCAATACTCCAACAAGCACAACTGTGGTTTCCACAACAACACCTTCAACAACCACGACTGAGGCTTCCACAACCACAACAAATGCTCCTACCACAACACCTCTTCCAACAACAACTAATATTCCAACAAGCACAACTGTGGTTACCACAACCACAACAAATGCTCCAACCACAACACCTCTTCCAACAACAACCAATACTCCAACAAGCACAACTGTGGTTTCCACAACAACACCTTCCACAACCACAACAAATGCTCCAACCACAACACCTCTTCCAAAAACAACTAATACTCCAACAAGCACAACTGTGGTTTCCACAACCACAACAAATGCTCCAACCACAACACCTCTTCCAACAACAACTAATACTCCAACAAGCAGAACTGTGGTTTCCACAACAACACCTTCAACAACCACGAGTGAGGCTTCCACAACCACAACAAATGCTCCAACCACAACACAAATTCCAACAACAACAACTAATACTCCAACAAGCACAACTGTGGTTTCCACAACCACAACAAATGCTCCAACCACAGCACCTCTTCCAACAACAACTAATACTCCAACAAGCACAACTGTGGTTTCCACAACAACACCTTCAACAACCACGAATGAGGTTTACACAACCACAACAAATGCTCCAACAACAACACCTCTTCCAACAACAACTAATACTCCAACAAGCACAATTGTGGTTTCCACAACAACACCTTCAACAACCACGACTGAGGCTTCCACAACAAATGCTCCAACCACAACACCTCTTCCAACAACAACTAATACTCCAACAAGCACAACTGTGGTTTCCACAACAACACCTTCAACAACGACGACTGAGGCTTCCACAACCACAACAAATGCTCCAACCACAACAGCTCTTCCAACAACAACTAATACTCCAACAAGCACAACTGTGGTTTCCACAACAACACCTTCCACAACCACAACAAATGCTCCAACCACAACACAACTTCCAACAACAACTAATACTCCAACAAGCACAACTGTGGTTTCCACAACAACACCTTCAACAACCACGACTGAGGCTTCCACAACACAACTTCCAACAACAACTAATATTCCAACAAGCACAACTGTGGTTACCACAACCACAACAAATGCTCCAACCACAACACCTCTTCCAACAACAACCAATACTCCAACAAGCACAACTGTGGTTTCCACAACAACACCTTCAACAACCACGACTGAGGCTTCCACAACCACAACAAATGCTCCTACCACAACACCTCTTCCAACAACAACTAATATTCCAACAAGCACAACTGTGGTTACCACAACCACAACAAATGCTCCAACCACAACACCTCTTCCAACAACAACCAATACTCCAACAAGCACAACTGTGGTTTCCACAACAACACCTTCAACAACCACGACTGAGGCTTCCACAACTAATGCTCCAACCACAACACCTCTTCCAACAACAACCAATACTCCAACAAGCACAACTGTGGTTTCCACAACAACACCTTCAACAACCACGACTGAGGCTTCCACAACCACAACAAATGCTCCAACAACAACACCTCTTCCAACAACAACTAATACTCCAACAAGCACAACTGTGGTTTCCACAACAACACCTTCAACAACCACGACTGAGGCTTCCACAACACAACTTCCAACAACAACTAATACTCCAACAAGCACAACTGTGGTTTCCACAACAACACCTTCCACAACCACAACAAATGCTCCAACCACAACACAACTTCCAACAACAACTAATACTCCAACAAGCACAACTGTGATTTCCACAACCACAACAAATGCTCCAACCACAACACATCTTCCAACAACAACTAATACTCCAACAAGCACAATTGCAGTTTCCACAACAACACCTTCAACAACCACAACAAATGCTCCAACCACAACACAACTTCCAACAACCACTAATACTCCAACAAGCACAACTGTGGTTTCTACAACAACACCTTCAACAACCACGACTGAGGCTTCCACAACCACAACAAATGCTCCAACCACAACATCTATTCCAACAACAACTAATACTCCAACGAGCACAACTGTGGTTTCCACAACAACACCTTCAACAACCACGACTGAGGCTTCCACAACCACAACAAATGCTCCAACCACAACACCTCTTCCAACAACAACTATTACTCCAACAAGCACAATTCCAGTTTCCACAACAACACCTTCAAAAACCACAACACAACTTCCAACAACCACTAATACTCCAACAAGCACAACTGTGTTTTCCACAACAACACCTTCAACAACCACAACAAATTCTCCAAACACAACACAACTTCCAACAACAACTAATACTCCAACAAGCACAACTGTGGTTTCCACAAGCACAACAAATGCTCCAACCACAACACCTCTTCAAACAACAACTAATACTCCAACAAGCACAACTGTGGTTTCCACAACCACAACAAATGCTCCAACCACAACACCTCTTCCAACAACAACTAATACTCCAACAAGCACAACTGTGGTTTCTACAACAACACCTTCAACAACCACGACTGAGGCTTCCACAACCACAACAAATGCTCCAACCACAACATCTATTCCAACAACATCTAATACTCCAACAAGCACAACTGTGGTCTCCACAACAACACCTTCAACAACCACGACTGAGGCTTCGACAACCACAACAAATGCTCCAACCACAACACCTCTTCCAACAACAACTAATACTCCAACAAGCACAATTCCGGTTTCCACAACAACACCTTCAAAAACCACAACACAACTTCCATCAACAACTAATAATCCAACAAGCACAACTGTGGTTTCCACAACAAGACCTTCAACAACCACGACTGAGGCTGCCACAACCACAACATCTATTCCAACAACCACTAATACTCCAACAAGCAAAATTCCTGTTTCCACAACAACACATTCAACAACCACGACTGAGGCTGCCACAACAACAACAAATGCTCCAACCACAACACCTATTCCAACAACCACTAATACTCCAACAAGCACAACTGTGGTTTCCACAACAACACCTTCAACAACCACGACTGAGGCTTCCACAACCACAACATCTACTCCAACAAGCACAACTGTGGTTTCCACAACAACACCTTCAACAACCACGACTGAGGCTTCCACAACCACAACAAATGCTCCTACCACAACACCTCTTCCAACAACAACTAATATTCCAACAAGCACAACTGTGGTTACCACAACCACAACAAATGCTCCAACCACAACACCTCTTCCAACAACAACCAATACTCCAACAAGCACAACTGTGGTTTCCACAACAACACCTTCCACAACCACAACAAATGCTCCAACCACAACACAACTTCCAACAACAACTAATACTCCAACAAGCACAACTGTGATTTCCACAACCACAACAAATGCTCCAACCACAACACATCTTCCAACAACAACTAATACTCCAACAAGCACAATTCCAGTTTCCACAACAACACCTTCAACAACCACGACTGAGGCTTCCACAACCACAACAAATGCTCCAACCACAACATCTATTCCAACAACAACTAATACTCCAACAAGCACAACTGTGGTTTCCACAACAACACCTTCAACAACCACGACTGAGGCTTCCACAACCACAACAAATGCTCCAACCACAACACCTCTTCCAACAACAACTATTACTCCAACAAGCACAATTCTGGTTTCCACAACAACACCTTCAAAAACCACAACACAACTTCCAACAACCACTAATACTCCAACAAGCACAACTGTGTTTTCCACAACAACACCTTCAACAACCACAACAAATGCTCCAACCACAACACAACTTCCAACAACAACTAACACTCCAACAAGCACAACTGTGGTTTCCACAAGCACAACAAATGCTCAAACTACAACACCTCTTCCAACAACAACTAATATTCCAACAAGCACAATTCCTGTTTCCACAACAACACCTTCAACAACCACAACAAATGCTCCGACCACAATACAACTTCAAACAACCACTAATACTCCAACAGGCACAACTGTGGTTTCTACAACAACACTTTCAACAACCACGACTGAGGCTTCCACAACCACAACAAATGCTCCAACCACAACACCTCTTCCAGCAACAACTAATACTCCAACAAGCACATCTGTGGTTTCCACAACAACACCTTCCACAACCACAACAAATGCTCCAACCACAACACAACTTCCAACAATAACTAATACTCCAACAAGCACAACTGTGGTTTCCACAACAACACCTTCCACAACCACAACAAATGCTCCAACCACAACACCTCTTCCAACAACAACTAATACTCCAACAAGCACAACTGTGGTTTCCACAACCACAACAAATGCTCCAACCACAACACAACTTCCAACAACAACTAATACTCCAACAAGCACAACTGTGGTTTCCACAACAACACCTTCAACAACCACGACTGAGGCTTCCACAACCACAACAAATGCTCCAACCACAACACCTCTTCCAACAACAACTATTACTCCAACAAGCACAACTGTGGTTCCCACAACAACACCTTCAACAACCACGAATGAGGCTTCCACAGCCACAACACCTCTTCCAACAACAACTAATACTCCAACAAGCACAACTGTGGTTTCCACAACAACACCTTCCACAACCACAACAAATGCTCCAACCACAACACAACTTCCAACAACAACTAATACTCCAACAAGCACAACTGTGGTTTCCACAAGCACAACAAATGCTCCAACCACAACACCTCTTCCAACAACAACTAATACTCCAACAAGCACAACTGTGGTTTCCACAACCACAACAAATGCTCCAACCACAACACCTCTTCCAACAACAACTAATACTCCAACAAGCACAACTGTGGTTTCTACAACAACACCTTCAACAACCACGACTGAGGCTTCCACAACCACAACAAATGCTCCAACCACAACACCTCTTCCAACAACAACTAATACTCCAACAAGCACAATTCCGGTTTCCACAACAACACCTTCAAAAACCACAACACAACTTCCAACAACCACTAATACTCCAACAAGCACAACTGTGGTTTCTACAACAACACCTTCAACAAACACGACTGAGGCTTCCACAACCACAGCACCTCTTCCAACAACCACTAATACTCCAACAAGCACAACTGTGGTTTCCACAACAACACCTTCAACAACCACGACTGAGGCTTCCACAACCACAACACCTCTTCCAACAACAACTAATCCTCCAACAAGCACAATTCCAGTTTCCACAACAACATCTTCAACAACCACAACAAATGCTCCAACCACAACACAACTTCCAACAACCACTAATACTCCAACAAGCACAACTGTGGTTTCCACAACAACACCTTCAACAACCACGACTGAGGCTTCCACAACCACAACAAATGCTCCAACCACAACACCTCTTCCAACAACAACTATTACTCCAACAAGCACAATTCTGGTTTCCACAACAACACCTTCAAAAACCACAACACAACTTCCAACAACCACTAATACTCCAACAAGCACAACTGTGTTTTCCACAACAACACCTTCAACAACCACAACAAATTCTCCAACCACAACACAACTTCCAACAACAACTAATACTCCAACAAGCACAACTGTGGTTTCCACAAGCACAACAAATGCTCCAACCACAACACCTCTTCCAACAACAACTAATACTCCAACAAGCACAACTGTGGTTTCCACAACCACAACAAATGCTCCAACCACAACACCTCTTCCAACAACAACTAATACTCCAACAAGCACAACTGTGGTTTCTACAACAACACCTTCAACAACCACGACTGAGGCTTCCACAACCACAACAAATGCTCCAACCACAACATCTATTCCAACAACAACTAATACTCCAACAAGCACAACTGTGGTCTCCACAACAACACCTTCAACAACCACGACTGAGGCTTCCACAACCACAACAAATGCTCCAACCACAACACCTCTTCCAACAACAACTAATACTCCAACAAGCACAATTCCGGTTTCCACAACAACACCTTCAAAAACCACAACACACCTTCCATCAACAACTAATAATCCAACAAGCACAACCGTGGTTTCCACAACAACACCTTCAACAACCACGACTGAGGCTGCCACAACCACAACATCTATTCCAACAACAACTAATACTCCAACAAGCAAAATTTCTGTTTCCACAACAACACATTCAACAACCACGACTGAGGCTGCCACAACAACAACAAATGCTCCAACCACAACACCTATTCCAACAACCACTAATATTCCAACAAGCACAACTGTGGTTTCCACAACAACACCTTCAACAACCATGACTGAGACTTCCACAACCACAACAAATGCTCCAACAACAACAGCTCTTCCAACAACAACTAATATTCCAACAAGCACAACTGTGGTTACCACAACCACAACAAATGCTCCAACCACAACACCTCTTCCAACAACAACCAATACTCCAACAAGCACAACTGCGGTTTCCACAACAACACCTTCAACAACCACGACTGAGGCTTCCACAACCACAACAAATGCTCCAACCACAACACCTCTTCCAACAACAACCAATACTCCAACAAGCACAACTGTGGTTTCCACAACAACACCTTCAACAACAACGACTGACGCTTCCACAACCACAACAAATGCTCCAACCACAACACAACTTCCAACAACAACTAATACTCCAACAAGCACAACTGTGATTTCCACAACCACAACAAATGCTCCAACCACAACACATCTTCCAACAACAACTAATACTCCAACAAGCAAAATTCCAGTTTCCACAACAACACCTTCAACAACCACAACAAATGCTCCAACCACAACACAACTTCCAACAACCACTAATACTCCAACAAGCACAACTGTGGTTTCTACAACAACACCTTCAACAACCACGACTGAGGCTTCCACAACCACAACAAATGCTCCAACCACAACATCTATTCCAACAACAACTAATACTCCAACAAGCACAACTGTGGTTTCCACAATAACACCTTCAGCAACCATGACTGAGGCTTCCACAACCACAACAAATGCTCCAACCACAACACCTCTTCCAACAACAACTATTACTCCAACAAGCACAATTCCGGTTTCCACAACAACACCTTCAAAAACCACAACACAACTTCCAACAACCACTAATACTCCAACAAGCACAACTGTGTTTTCCACAACAACACCTTCAACAACCACAACAAATGCTCCAACCACAACACAACTTCCAACAACAACTAATACTCCAACAAGCACAACTGTGGTTTCCACAAGCACAACAAATGCTCAAACTACAACACCTCTTCCAACAACAACTAATACTCCAACAAGCACAATTCCGGTTTCCACAACAACACCTTCAACAACCACAACAAATGCTCCGACCACAATACAACTTCAAACAACCACTAATACTCCAACAAGCACAACTGTGGTTTCCACAACAACACTTTCAACAACCACGACTGAGGCTTCCACAACCACAACAAATGCTCCAACCACAACACCTCTTCCAGGAACAACTAATACTCCAACAAGCACATCTGTGGTTTCCACAACAACACCTTCCACAACCACAACAAATGCTCCAACCACAACACAACTTACAACAACAACTAATACTCCAACAAGCACAACTGTGGTTTCCACAAGCACAACAAATGCTCCAACCACAACACCTCTTCCAACAACAACTAATACTCCAACAAGCACAACTGTGGTTTCCACAACCACAACAAATGCTCCAACCACAACACCTCTTCCAACAACAACTAATACTCCAACAAGCACAACTGTGGTTTCTACAACAACACCTTCAACAACCACGACTGAGGCTTCCACAACCACAACAAATGCTCCAACCACAACATCTATTCCAACAACAACTAATACTCCAACAAGCACAACTGTGGTCTCCACAACAACACCTTCAACAACCACGACTGAGGCTTCCACAACCACAACAAATGCTCCAACCACAACACCTCTTCCAACAACAACTAATACTCCAACAAGCACAATTCCGGTTTCCACAACAACACCTTCAAAAACCACAACACACCTTCCATCAACAACTAATAATCCAACAAGCACAACCGTGGTTTCCACAACAACACCTTCAACAACCACGACTGAGGCTGCCACAACCACAACACCTATTCCAACAACCACTAATATTCCAACAAGCACAACTGTGGTTTCCACAACAACACCTTCAACAACCATGACTGAGACTTCCACAACCACAACAAATGCTCCAACAACAACAGCTCTTCCAACAACAACTAATATTCCAACAAGCACAACTGTGGTTACCACAACCACAACAAATGCTCCAACCACAACACCTCTTCCAACAACAACCAATACTCCAACAAGCACAACTGCGGTTTCCACAACAACACCTTCAACAACCACGACTGAGGCTTCCACAACCACAACAAATGCTCCAACCACAACACCTCTTCCAACAACAACCAATACTCCAACAAGCACAACTGTGGTTTCCACAACAACACCTTCAACAACCACGACTGACGCTTCCACAACCACAACAAATGCTCCAACCACAACACAACTTCCAACAACAACTAATACTCCAACAAGCACAACTGTGATTTCCACAACCACAACAAATGCTCCAACCACAACACATCTTCCAACAACAACTAATACTCCAACAAGCAAAATTCCAGTTTCCACAACAACACCTTCAACAACCACAACAAATGCTCCAACCACAACACAACTTCCAACAACCACTAATACTCCAACAAGCACAACTGTGGTTTCTACAACAACACCTTCAACAACCACGACTGAGGCTTCCACAACCACAACAAATGCTCCAACCACAACATCTATTCCAACAACAACTAATACTCCAACAAGCACAACTGTGGTTTCCACAATAACACCTTCAGCAACCATGACTGAGGCTTCCACAACCACAACAAATGCTCCAACCACAACACCTCTTCCAACAACAACTATTACTCCAACAAGCACAATTCCGGTTTCCACAACAACACCTTCAAAAACCACAACACAACTTCCAACAACCACTAATACTCCAACAAGCACAACTGTGTTTTCCACAACAACACCTTCAACAACCACAACAAATGCTCCAACCACAACACAACTTCCAACAACAACTAATACTCCAACAAGCACAACTGTGGTTTCCACAAGCACAACAAATGCTCAAACTACAACACCTCTTCCAACAACAACTAATACTCCAACAAGCACAATTCCGGTTTCCACAACAACACCTTCAACAACCACAACAAATGCTCCGACCACAATACAACTTCAAACAACCACTAATACTCCAACAAGCACAACTGTGGTTTCCACAACAACACTTTCAACAACCACGACTGAGGCTTCCACAACCACAACAAATGCTCCAACCACAACACCTCTTCCAGGAACAACTAATACTCCAACAAGCACATCTGTGGTTTCCACAACAACACCTTCCACAACCACAACAAATGCTCCAACCACAACACAACTTACAACAACAACTAATACTCCAACAAGCACAACTGTGGTTTCCACAACAACACCTTCCACAACCACAACAAATGCTCCAACCACAACACCTCTTCCAACAACAACTAATACTCCAACAAGCAAAATTTCTGTTTCTACAACAACACATTCAACAACCACGATTGAGGCTGCCACAACAACAACAAATGCTCCAACCACAACACCTATTCCAACAACCACTAATACTCCAACAAGCACAACTGTGGTTTCCACAACAACACCTTCAACAACCACGACTGAGGCTTCCACAACCACAACAAATGCTCCAACAACAACAGCTCTTCCAACAACAACTAATATTCCAACAAGCACAACTGTGGTTACCACAACCACAACAAATGCTCCAACCACAACACCTCTTCCAACAACAACCAATACTCCAACAAGCACAACTGTGGTTTCCACAACAACACCTTCAACAACCACAACAAATGCTCCAACCACAACACCTCTTCCAACAACAACCAATACTCCAACAAGCACAACTGTGGTTTCCACAACAACACCTTCAACAACCACGACTGAGGCTTCCACAACCACAACAAATGCTCCAACCACAACACCTCTTCCAACAACAACCAATACTCCAACAAGCACAACTGTGGCTTCCACAACAACACCTTCAACAACAACGACTGTGGCTTCCACAACCACAACAAATGCTCCAACAACAACACCTCTTCCAACAACAACTAATACTCCAACAAGCACAACTGTGGTTTCCACAACAACACCTTCAACAACCACGACTAAGGCTTCCACAACACAACTTCCAACAACAACTAATACTCCAACAAGCACATCTGTGGTTTCCACAACAACACCTTCCACAACCACAACAAATGCTCCAACCACAACACAACTTCCAACAACAACTAATACTCCAACAAGCACAACTGTGATTTCCACAACCACAACAAATGCTCCAACCACAACACATCTTCCAACAACAACTAATACTCCAACAAGTACAATTCCAGTTTCCACAACAACACCTTCAAGAACCACAACAAATGCTCCAACCACAACACAACTTCCAACAACCACTAATACTCCAACAAGCACAACTGTGGTTTCTACAACAACACCTTCAACAACCACGACTGAGGCTTCCACAATCACAACAAATGCTCCAACCACAACATCTATTCCAACAACAACTAATACTCCAACAAGCACAACTGTGGTTTCCACAACAACACCTTCAACAACCATGACTGAGGCTTCCACAACCACAACAAATGCTCCAACCACAACACCTCTTCCAACAACAACTATTACTCCAACAAGCACAATTCCGCTTTCCACAACAACACCTTCAAAAACCACAACACAACTTCCAACAACCACTAATACTCCAACAAGCACAACTGTGCTTTCCACAACAGCACCTTCAACAACCACAACAAATGCTCCAACCACAACACAACTTCCAACAACAACTAATACTCCAACAAGCACAACAACACCTTCAACAACTACAACAAATGCTCAAACTACAACACCTCTTCCAACAACAACTAATACTCCAACAAGCACAACTGTGGTTTCCACAACAACACTTTCAACAACCACGACTGAGGCTTCCACAACCACAACAAATGCTCCAACCACAACACCTCTTCCAGCAACAACTAATACTCCAACAAGCACATATGTGGTTTCCACAACAACACCTTCCACAACCACAACAAATGCTCCAACCACAACACAACTTCCAACAACAACTAATACTCCAACAAGCACAACTGTGGTTTCCACAACAACACCTTCCACAACCACAACAAATGCTCCAACCACAACAACTCTTCCAACAACAACTAATACTCCAACAAGCACAACTGTGGTTTCCACAACAACAACAAATGCTCCAACCACAACACCTCTTCCAACAACAACTAATACTCCAACAAGCAGAACTGTGGTTTCCACAACAACACCTTCAACAACCATGAGTGAGGCTTCCACAACCACAACAAATGCTCCAACCACAACACAACTTCCAACAACAACTAATACTCCAACAAGCACAACTGTGGTTTCCACAACCACAACAAATGCTCCAACCACAGCACCTCTTCCAACAACAACTAATACTCCAACAAGCACAACTGTGGTTTCCACAACAACACCTTCCACAACCACGAATGAGGCTTCCACAACCACAACAAATGCTCCAACCACAACACCTCTTCCAACAACAACTAATACTCCAACAAGCACAACTGTGGTTTCCACAACAACACCTTCCACAACCACGTCTGAGGCTTCCACAACCACAACAAATGCTCCAACCACAACACCTCTTCCAACAACAACTAATACTCCAACAAGCACAACTGTGGTTTCCACAACAACACCTTCCACAACCACAACAAATGCTCCAACCACAACACCTCTTCCAACAACAACTAATACTCCAACGAGCACAATTGTGGTTTCCACAACCACAACAAATGCTCCAACCACAACACCTCTTCCAACAACAACTAATACTCCAACAAGCGCAACTGTGGTTTCTACAACAACACCTTCAACAACCACGACTGAGGCTTCCACAACCACAACAAATAATCCAACCACAACATCTATTCCAACAACAACTAATACTCCAACAAGCACAACTGTGGTCTCCACAACAACACCTTCAACAACCACGACTGAGGCTTCCACAGCCACAACAAATGCTCCAACCACAACACCTCTTCCAACAACAACTAATACTCCAACAAGAACAATTCCGGTTTCCACAACAACACCTTCAAAAACCACAACACAACTTCCAACAACCACTAATACTCCAAAAAGCACAACTGTGGTTTCCACAACAACACCTTCAACAACCACGACTGAGGCTTCCACAACCACAACACCTCTTCCAACAACAACTAATACTCCAACAAGCACAACTGTGGTTTCCACAACCACAACAAATGCTCCAACCACAACACCTCTTCCAACAACAATTAATACTCCAACAAGCACAATTCCAGTTTCCACAACAACACATTCAACAACCACAACAAATGCTCCAACCACAACACAACTGCCAACAACCACTAATACTCCAACAAGCACAACTGTGGTTTCTACAACAACACCTTCAACAACCACGACTGAGGCTTCCACAACCACAACAAATGCTCCAACCACAACACCTCTTCCAACAACAACTAATACTCCAACGAGCACAATTGTGGTTTCCACAACCACAACAAATGCTCCAACCACAACACCTCTTCCAACAACAACTAATACTCCAACAAGCACAACTGTGGTTTCCACAACAGCACCTTCAACAACAACGACTGAGGCTTCCACAACCACAACATATGCTCCAACAACAACACCTCTTCCAACTACAACTAATACTCCAACAAGCACAACTGTGGTTTCCACAACAACACCTTCAACAACCACGACTGAGGCTTCCACAACCACAACAAATACTCCAACAACAACAGCTCTTCCAACAACAACTAATACTCCAACATGCACAACTGTGGTTTCCACAACCACAACAAATGCTCCAACCACAACACCTCTTCCAACAACAACTAATACTCCAACAAGCACAACTGTGGTTTCCACAACAACACCTTCAACAACAACGACTGAGGCTTCCACAACCACAACAAATAATCCAACAACAACACCTCTTCCAACAACAACTAATACTCGAACAAGCACAAATGTGGTTTCCACAACAACACCTTCAACAACCACAACTGAGGCTTCCACAACGACAACAAATGCTACAACAACAACAGCCTTTCCAACAACAACTAATACTCCAACAAGCACAACTGTGGTTTCCACAACAACAACTTCAACAACCACGACTGAGGCTTCCACAACCACAACAAATGCTCCAACCACAACATCTATTCCAAAAACAACTAATACTCCAACAAGCACAACTGTGGTTTCCACAACAACACCTGCAACAACCACGACTGAGGCTTCCACAACCACAACAAATGCTCCAACCACATCACCTCTTCCAACAACAACTAATACTCCAACAAGCAGAATTCCGGTTTCCACAGCAACACCTTCAAAAACCACAACACAACTTCCAACAACAACTAATACTCCAACAAGCACATCTGTGGTTTCCACAACAACATCTTCCACAACAAATGCTCCAACCACAACACAACTTCCAACAACAACTAATACGCCAACAAGCACAAATGTGGTTTCCACAACAAGACCTTCAACAACCACAACTGAGGCTTCCACAACCACAACAAATGCTCCATCCACAACACAACTTGAAACAACAACTAATACGCCAACAAGCACAATTACGTTTACCACAACAACACCTTTAACAACCACGTCTGAGGCTTCCACAACCACAACAAATGCTCCAACAACAACTAATACTCCAACAAGCACAATTACGGTTTCCACAACAACACCTTCAACAACCACGACTGAGGCTTCCACAACCACAACAAATGCTCCAACCACAACAAAACTTCCAACAACAACTAATACTCCAACAAGCACAACTGTGGTTTCGACAACAACATCTTCAACAACCACAACTGAGGCTTCCACAACCACAACAAATGCTCCAACCACATCACCTCTTCCAACAACAACTAATACTCCAACAAGCAGAACTGTGGTTTCCACAACCACAACAAATGCTCCAACCACAGCACCTCTTCCAACAACAACTAATACTCCAACAAGCACAACTGTGGTTTCCACAACAACACCTTCCACAACCACAACAAATGCTCCAACCACAACACCTCTTCCAACAACAACTAATACTCCAACAAGCACAACTGTGGTTTCCACAACCACAACAAATGCTCCAACCACAACACCTCTTCCAACAACAACTAATACTCCAACAAGCAGAACTGTGGTTTCCACAACAACACCTTCAACAACCACGAGTGAGGCTTCCACAACCACCACAAATGCTCCAACCACAACACAACTTCCAACAACAACTAATACTCCAACAAGCACAACTGTGGTTTCCACAACCACAACAAATGCTCCAACCACAGCACCTCTTCCAACAACAACTAATACTCCATCAAGCACAACTGTGGTTTCCACAACAACACCTTCAACAACCTCGAATGAGGCTACCACAACAAATGCTCCAACAACAACACCTCTTCCAACAACAACTAATACTCCAACAAGCACAACTGTGGTTTCCACAACAACACCTTCAACAACCACGACTGAGGCTTCCACAACCACAACAAATGCTCCAACAACAACAGCTCTTCCAACAACTAATACTCCAACAAGCACAACTGTGGTTTCCACAAAAACACCTTCAACAACCACAACTGAGGCTTCAACAACCACGACTGAGGCTTCCACAACCACAACACCTATTTCAACAACAACTAATACTCCAACAAGCACAACTGTGGTTTCCACAACAACACCTTCAACAACCACGACTGAGGCTTCCACAACGACAACAAATGCTACAACAACAACAGCTCTTCCAACAACAACTAATACTCCAACAAGCACAACTGTGGTTTCCACAACAACACCTTCAACAACCACAACTGAGGCTTCAACAACCACGACTGAGGCTTCCACAACCACAACACCTATTTCAACAACAACTAATACTCCAACAAGCACAACTGTGGTTTCCACAACAACACCTTCAACAACCACGACTGAGGCTTCCACAACGACAACAAATGCTACAACAACAACAGCTCTTCCAACAACAACTAATACTCCAACAAGCACAACTGTGGTTTCCACAACAACACCTGCAACAACCACGACTGAGGCTTCCACAACCACAACAAATGCTCCAAACACATCACCTCTTCCAACAACAACTAATACTCCAACAAGCAGAATTCCGGTTTCCACAGCAACACCTTCAAAAACCACAACACAACTTCCAACAACAACTAATACTCCAACAAGCACATCTGTGGTTTCCACAACAACATCTTCCACAACAAATGCTCCAACCACAACACAACTTCCAACAACAACTAATACGCCAACAATCACAAATGTGGTTTCCACAACAAGACCTTCAATAACCACAACTGAGGCTTCCACAACCACAACAAATGCTCCATCCACAACACAACTTGAAACAACAACTAATACGCCAACAAGCACAATTACGTTTACCACAACAACACCTTCAACAACCACGACTGAGGCTTCCACAACCACAACAAATGCTCCAACCACAACAAAACTTCCAACAACAACTAATACTCCAACAAGCACAACTGTGGTTTCGACAACAACATCTTCAACAACCACAACTGAGGCTTCCACAACCACAACAAATGCTCCAACCACAACACCTCTTCCAACAACAACTAATACTCCAACAAGCACAATTGTAATTTCCACAAAAACACTCCCGACGACAACAACAACCACTAGCACAGCTGAAACCACCACGACTGAGACATTGACAACAACAACACAAATACCAACTATAACAACAACTGTTTCTCCAACAATCACAGCTGTGGCTTCCAGAACATTACCTTCAAACACAGCTCCAACCACCACGACTGAGGCAACCACAACAAATGCTCCAACTACAACAACAACTGTTTTTCCTTCAAGCACTACTGTGGCTTCCACAATATCACCTTCAACAACAGTTCCAACGACTGAGGCAACCACAACACCACTTTCAACAAGCGCAACTGTGATTTCCACAACAACATCCCTGAGAACTACAACAAATAAGAAAACCATGACCACAGCTCCAACAAGCATGACTGAGAGATCAACAACCACAGCGCAAATTCCAACTACAGCTACAACTGTTTCTCCAACAAGCGGAACTGTGGCTTCCATATCAATACCTTCAACAACAGCAACAACAACCACAGCTGAAACCACCACGACTGAGACATTGACAACAACAACACAAATACCAACTATAACAACAACTGTTTCTCCAACAATCACAGCTGTGGCTTCCAGAACATTACCTTCAAACACAGCTCCAACCACCACGACTGAGGCAACCACAACAAATGCTCCAACTACAACAACAACTGTTTTTCCTACAAACACTACTGTGGCTTCCACAATATCACCTTCAACAACAGTTCCAACGACTGAGGCAACCACAACACCACTTTCAACAAGCGCAACTGTGATTTCCACAACAACACCCTTGAGAACTACAACAAATAAGAAAACCATGACCACAGCTCCAACAAGCATGACTGAGAGATCAACAACCACAGCGCAAATTCCAACTACAGCTACAACTGTTTCTCCAACAAGCGGAACTGTGGCTTCCATATCAATACCTTCAACGATAGCTCAAACAACCAAATCTGGGGCTCCCAAAACCACAACACCTATTCGAACAACAACTGTTTCTCCTACAAGCACAACTGTGGTTTCCACACCAACCACGATTGAGGCTTCCACAATCACAACAAATGCTCCAACCACAACATCTATTCCAACAACAACTAATACTCCAACAAGCAGAACTGTGGTTTCCACAAAAACAACTTCAACAACCACGACTGAGGCTTCCACAACCACAACAAATGCTCCAACCACAACAACTCTTCCAACAACAACTAATACTCCAACAAGCACATCTGTGGTTTCCACAACAACACTTTCCACAACCACAACAAATGCTCCAACCACAACCCAACTTCCAACAACAACTAATACTCCAACAAGCACAACTGTGGTTTCCACAACACCTTCAACAAACACAACACAACTTCCAACAAAAACTAATACTCCAACAAGCACAACTGTGGTTTCCACAACAACACCTTACACAACCACAACAAATGCTCCAACCATGACACAACTTCCAACAATCACTAATACTCCAAAAAGCACAACTGTGGTTTCCACAACAACACCTTCAACAACCACAACTGAGGCTTCCACAACCACAACACCTCTTCCAACAACAACTAATACTCCAACAAGCACATCCGTGGTTTCCACAACAACACCTTCAACAACCACGACTGAGGCTTCCACAACCACAACAAATGCTCCAACCACAACACAACTTCCAACAACCACTAATACTCCAAAAAGCACAACTGTGGTTTCCACAACAACACATTACACAACCACAACAAATGCTCCATCCACAACACAACTTCAAACAACAACTAATACTCCAACAAGCAGAACTGTGGTTTCCACAACAAGACCTTCAACAACCACGACTGAGGCTTCCACAACCACAACAAATGCTCCATCCACAACACAACTTGAAACAAGAACTAATACACCAATTACGTTTACCACAACAACACCTTCAACAACCACGACTGAGGCTTCCACAACCACAACAAATGCTCCAACAACAACTAATACTCCAACAAGACCTTCAACAACCACGACTGAGGCTTCCACAACCACAACCAATGTTCCAACCACAACACCTATTCCAACAACAACTAATATTCCAACAAGCTCAATTCTGGTTTCCACAACAAGATCTTCCACAACCACAACAAATGCTCCAACCACAACACCTCTTCCAACAACAACTAATACTCCAACAAACACAACTGTGGTTTCCACAACAACACCTTCAACAACCACGACTGAGGCTTCCACAACCACAACAAATGCTCCAACAACAACACCTCTTCCAACAACAGCTAATAATCCAACAAGCACAACTGTGGTTTCCACAACAACACCTTCAACAACCATGACTGAGGCTTCTACAACCACAACAAATGCTCCAACCACAACAAAACTTCCAACAACAACTAATACTCCAACAAGCACAACTGTGGTTTCCACAAAAACACCCCCGACAACCACTAGCACATCTGAAACCACCACGACTGAGAGATTGACAACAACAACACAAATACCAACTATAACAACAACTGTTTCTCCAACAATCACAGCTGTGGCTTCCAGAACATTACCTTCAAACACAGCTCCAACCACCACGACTGAGGCTACCACAACAAATGCTCCAACTACAACAACAACTGTTTTTCCTACAAGCACTACTGTGGCTTCCACAATATCACCTTCAACAACAGTTCTAACGACTGAAACAACCACAACAAATGCTCCAACCACAACACCACTTTCAACAAACGCTTCTGTGATTTCCACAACAACACCCCTGAGAACTACAACAATTAAGAAAACCATGACCACAGCTCCAACAAGCATGACTGAGAGATCAACAACCATAGCGCAAATTCTAACTACAGCTACAACTGTTTCTCCAACAAGCGGAACTGTGGCTTCCATAACAATACCTTCAACAACAGCTCCAACAACCAAATCTGGGGCTCCCAAAACCACAACACCTATTCGAACAACAACTGTTTCTCCTACAAGCACAACTGTGGTTTCCACACCAACCACGACTGAGGCTTCCACAATCACAACAAATGCTCCAACCACAACACCTGTTCCAACAACAACAAATACTCCATCAAGCACATCTGTGTTTTCCACTACAACACCCCTGACAACAACAAAACGTCCAACAACCATGACCACAGCTGAAACAACCACGACTGAGATATCAACAACAACAAAGCAAATACCAACTATAGCAACAACTGTTTCTCCAACAAGCACAAATGTTCCAGCCACAACACCTATTCAAGCAACAACTAATACTCCAGCAAGCATTACTATGATTTCCACATCAACACCCCAAAACACTACAATGCTTCCAACAACCACGACTGTATCTCCCACAGCCGTAACACTAATTCGAACATCAACTAATGCTCCAACAGAAATGCAAATTGTGGTATCCACAACAACACCCCTGACCACTACAACATTTCCAACAACCTCAACCACAGCTCCAATAACCACAACAGTGTCTCCTACAACCACAACTCCTATTCCAACAACAACAAGTGATCTAAACAGCACAACTTTGCCTTCCACAACAACACTTCCAACAGCTATGACTGAGGCTCCCACAACAACAACAAATGCTCCAATCACATCACCTATTCCAACAACAGCAAAAACAAATGCTCCAACAAGCACAACTGTGACATCCACAACAAAACCCCCAACTACTACAACACTTTCAACAACCACAACCACAGTTCAGACTAAAACTGAGACAAAACATGCACCAACCACAGCTGCAATAACGACAAATGTTTCTGCAACAAGTACAACATTGGCTTCCATAACATCACCCCCTACAATTACTACATTTCCAATGACCACAACCACAGCTCAGACTACTGCAACTACAACAAATGCACCAATCACAACTCCAAAAATAACAACTGTTGCTCCCTCAAGCACATCTGTGGCTTCTACAACAAATCCCCCGACCACAATAACACTTTCAACAACCACAACTGAGGCTCCCATAACAACAGCACATATTCCAACAACAACTAATGCTCCAACCACAATGCAATTTTCAAAAACATCAACTCTTGCTTCAACAACCTCAACACTTCCAACAACTGCACCTACAACAAGCATAACTTTGGCTTCCACAACAACCACTCCAACCATTACAACAATACCAACAACCACAGCTCCAACAAGTACATCTGTGGGTTCCACAACCACTCCTTCAACATCAACGACACTTCCAACAACCAGAACCTTAGCTCCAAAAAGCACGACTAATGCACTGATGACAACAATACAAACACCCCCGACCACTAAAACACTTCCAATAACCACGACCTCAGCTTCTACAAGCACAACTGAGATGCCAATAGCAAAAACGCAAATTCATACTACAACAACAGTTTCTCCAACGGTGGCTTCCATAGCAACATCTAGTGCCCCTACGAGCTCTTCAAACCAAGTGTAAGTGCTGAATGTCTTTTTCAGAAGTCATAATCAGTCATGGTTTCATAATTGTATTCCATATCCCTGAATTGTATTTAACTAAAGTGTTATTTCTTTCAGATTTGGTTCAGCTTTGGTGACAAGCAAACTGCTGTTCAACTCTTCATCACCAGTCCCAAGTGAAGAACTAGTCCTCCGTGCAGTCACCAATCTCCTGAGCTCCAGACAGTCACAGCTCAGCAAATCAGTGGAGGTGGTAAACATCACCTACAAGAGTAAGTTTCATCATTTTGAGTCATCCAGCCTCTGTAATATGAAAATGTCAAACAGCGAGGAATGCAAAACATTGATATGAAAATTTATAACATGTCCCTCCAAACAGAAGTCTCAGAAACCTCCTACGTAGTCATCTTTACATTTAACGTGATGAACATCACCATGCCAGAGGATCCTGATCTAAGGAGCAGCACTTACCAACAAGTGAAGGATGCTATCAATAATGTGGTAAGCATTTACAATTGATCTAATCACAGCAGTGAGGTCCAATTCAAATCTTACCCAAAGTTTAATGAATGGTTTGATTTTCACCTGCAGCTGAACACTCTTCTGAATGATCCTCACAGCCTGATCTTGGCACCCATATCATCCAATTTCATGTAAGATGCAGACTGGCTTCTTGTTTTTAATCATACTCATTACTTTTCTTAAATTTTTCTTTACGTAGAATACACACACACATATAAATCTATGATCAAACACACAAAAAAGCATTTGTGTACTCTTAAATTTAGGTTGAACTCTTTTGATCATGTTTAATATAGCTCTTTACTAAAATCTTTACTGCCTATTCCTGCAGGAGCACATCAAACCAAATCAGAGGCAGTATGGAATACTCATTCCATGATGGAGATCTCATACAACCAGTCAGCTTCCTCAATGAACTTCATCAACTGATGGGTATGTCAATACTGACATTTTATAGAAAGTCTACTGTTTGAATTTCTTGACAGTTAAGGAATTTGCTTTGAATCCAAACCATCATATTACTTCATTGTGTCTTTGTTGTAGGCTTTACCACTACACCAACATCTTCTGTGATAACATCTAACGCCCCTGTGAGCTCTTCAAACCAAGTGTAAGTGCTGAATGTCTTTTTCAGAAGTCATAGTCAGTCATGGTTTCATAATTGTATTCCATATCCCTGAATTGTATTTAACTAAAGTGTTATTTCTTTCAGATTTGGTTCAGCTTTGGTGACAAGCAAACTGCTGTTCAACTCTTCATCACCAGTCCCAAGTGAAGAACTAGTCCTCCGTGCAGTCACCAATCTCCTGAGCTCCAGACAGTCACAGCTCAGCAAATCAGTGGAGGTGGTAAACATCACCTACGAGAGTAAGTTTCATCATTTTGAGTCATCCAGCCTTTGTAATATGAAAATGTCAAACAGCGAGGAATGCAAAACATTGATATGAAAATTTATAACATGTCCCTCCAAACAGAAGTCTCAGAAACCTCCTACGTAGTCATCTTTACATTTAACGTGATGAACATCACCATGCCAGAGGATCCTGATCTAAGGAGCAGCACTTACCAACAAGTGAAGGATGCTATCAATAATGTGGTAAGCATTTACAATTGATCTAATCACAGCAGTGAGGTCCAATTCAAATCTTACCCAAAGTTTAATGAATGGTTTGATTTTCACCTGCAGCTGAACACTCTTCTGAATGATCCTCACAGCCTGATCTTGGCCCCCATATCATCCAATTTCATGTAAGATGCAGACTGGCTTCTTGTTTTTAATCATACTCATTACATTTCTTACATTTTTCATTACGTAGAATACACACACACATATAAATCTATGATCAAACACACAAAAAAACATTTGTGTACTCTTAAATTTAGGTTGAACTGTTTTGATCATGTTTAATATAGCTCTTTACTAAAATCTTTACTGCCTATTCCTGCAGGAGCACATCAAACCAAATCAGTGGCAGTATGGAATACTCATTCCATGATGGAGATCTCATACAACCAGTCAGCTTCCTCAATGAACTTCATCAACTGATGGGTATGTCAATACTGACATTTTATAGAAAGTCTACTGTTTGAATTTCTTGACAGTTAAGGAATTTGCTTTTGCTCTGAATCCAAACCATCATATTACTTCCTTGTGTCTTTTTTTGTAGGCTTTACCACTACACCAACATCTTCTGTGATAACATCTAACGCCCCTGTGAGCTCTTCAAACCAAGTGTAAGTGCTGAATGTCTTTTTCAGAAGTCATAGTCAGTCATGGTTTCATAATTGTATTCCATATCCCTGAATTGTATTTAACTAAAGAGTTATTTCTTTCAGATTTGGTTCAGCTTTGGTGACAAGCAAACTGCTGTTCAACTCTTCATCACCAGTCCCAAGTGAAGAACTAGTCCTCCGTGCAGTCACCAATCTCCTGAAATCCAGACAGTCACAGCTCAGCAAATCAGTGGAGGTGGTAAACATCACCTACGAGAGTAAGTTTCATCATTTTGAGTCATCCAGCCTTTGTAATATGAAAATGTCAAACAGCGAGGAATGCAAAACATTGATATGAAAATTTATAACATGTCCCTCCAAACAGAAATCTCAGAAACCTCCTACGTAGTCATCTTTACATTTAACGTGATGAACATCACCATGCCAGAGGATCCTGATCTAAGGAGCAGCACTTACCAACAAGTGAAGGATGCTATCAATAATGTGGTAAGCATTTACAATTTATCTAATCACAGCGGTGAGGTCCAATTCAAATCTTACCCAAAGTTTAACGAATGGTTTGATTTTCACCTGCAGCTGAACACTCTTCTGAATGATCCTCACAGCCTGATCTTGGCACCCATATCATCCAATTTCATGTAAGATGCAGACTGGCTTCTTGTTTTTAATCATACTCATTACATTTCTTAAATTTTTCATTACGTAGAATACACACACACATATAAATCTATGATCAAACACACAAAAAAACATTTGTGTACTCTTAAATTTAGGTTGAACTCTTTTGATCATGTTTAATATAGCTCTTTACTAAAAGCTTTACTGCCTATTCCTGCAGGAGCACATCAAACCAAATCAGTGGCAGTATGGAATACTCATTCCATGATGGAGATCTCATACAACCAGTCAGCTTCCTCAATGAACTTCATCAACTGATGGGTATGTCAATACTGACATTTTATAGAAAGTCTACTGTTTGAATTTCTTGACAGTTAAGGAATTTGCTTTTGCTCTGAATCCTAACCATCATATTACTTCCTTGTGTCTTTTTTGTAGGCTTTACCACTACACCAACATTTTCTGTGATAACATCTAACGCCCCTGTGAGCTCTTCAAACCAAGTGTAAGTGCTGAATGTCTTTTTCAGAAGTCATAATCAGTCATGGTTTCATAATTGTATTCCATATCCCTGAATTGTATTTAACTAAAGTGTTATTTCTTTCAGATTTGGTTCAGCTTTGGTGACAAGCAAACTGCTGTTCAACTCTTCATCACCAGTCCCAAGTGAAGAACTAGTCCTCCGTGCAGTCACCAATCTCCTGAAATCCAGACAGTCACAGCTCAGCAAATCAGTGGAGGTAGTAAACATCACCTACGAGAGTAAGTTTCATCATTTTGAGTCATCCAGCCTTTGTAATATGAAAATGTCAAACAGCGAGGAATGCAAAACATTGATATGAAAATTTATAACATGTCCCTCCAAACAGAAATCTCAGAAACCTCCTACGTAGTCATCTTTACATTTAACGTGATGAACATCACCATGCCAGAGGATCCTGATCTAAGGAGCAGCACTTACCAACAAGTGAAGGATGCTATCAATAATGTGGTAAGCATTTACAACTCATCTAATCACAGCGGTGCGGTCCAATTCAAATCTTACCCAAAGTTTAACGAATGGTTTGATTTTCGCCTGCAGCTGAACACCCTTCTGAATGAACCTCACAGCCTGATCTTGGCACCCATATCATCCAATTTCATGTAAGATGCAGACTGGCTTCTTGTTTTTAATCATACTCATTACATTTCTTAAATTTTTCATTACGTAGAATACACACACACATATAAATCTATGATCAAACACACAAAAAAACATTTGTGTACTCTTAAATTTAGGTTGAACTCTTTTGATCATGTTTAATATAGCTCTTTACTAAAAGCTTTACTGCCTATTCCTGCAGGAGCACATCAAACCAAATCAGTGGCAGTATGGAATACTCATTCCATGATGGAGATCTCATACAACCAGTCAGCTTCCTCAATGAACTTCATCAACTGATGGGTATGTCAATACTGACATTTTATAGAAAGTCTACTGTTTGAATTTCTTGACAGTTAAGGAATTTGCTTTTGCTCTGAATCCTAACCATCATATTACTTCCTTGTGTCTTTTTTTGTAGGCTTTACCACTACACCAACATCTTCTGTGATAACATCTAACACCCCTGTGAGTTCTTCAAACCAAGTGTAAGTGCTGAATGTCTTTTTCAGAAGTCATAATCAGTCATGGTTTCATAATTGTATTCCATATCCCTGAATTGTATTTAACTAAAGTGTTATTTCTTTCAGATTTGGTTCAGCTTTGGTGACAAGCAAACTGCTGTTCAACTCTTCATCACCAGTCCCAAGTGAAGAACTAGTCCTCCGTGCAGTCACCAATCTCCTGAAATCCAGACAGTCACAGCTCAGCAAATCAGTGGAGGTGGTAAACATCACCTACGAGAGTAAGTTTCATCATTTTTAGTCATCCAGCCTTTGTAATATGAAAATGTCAAACAGCGAGGAATGCAAAACATTGATATGAAAATTTATAACATGTCCCTCCAAACAGAAATCTCAGAAACCTCCTACGTAGTCATCTTTACATTTAACGTGATGAACATCTCCATGCCAGAGGATCCTGATCTAAGGAGCAGCACTTACCAACAAGTGAAGGATGCTATCAATAATGTGGTAAGCATTTACAATTTATCTATTCACAGCGGTGAGGTCCAATTCAAATCTTACCCAAAGTTTAACGAATGGTTTGATTTTCACTTGCAGCTGAACACTCTTCTGAATGATCCTCACAGCCTGATCTTGGCACCCATATCATCCAATTTCATGTAAGATGCAGACTGGCTTCTTGTTTTTAATCATACTCATTACATTTCTTAAATTTTTCATTACGTAGAATACACACACACATATAAATCTATGATCAAACACACAAAAAACATTTGTGTACTCTTAAATTTAGGTTGAACTCTTTTGATCATGTTTAATATAGCTCTTTACTAAAAGCTTTACTGCCTATTCCTGCAGGAGCACATCAAACCAAATCAGTGGCAGTATGGAATACTCATTCCATGATGGAGATCTCATACAACCAGTCAGCTTCCTCAATGAACTTCATCAACTGATGGGTATGTCAATACTGACATTTTATAGAAAGTCTACTGTTTGAATTTCTTGACAGTTAAGGAATTTGCTTTTGCTCTGAATCCTAACCATCATATTACTTCCTTGTGTCTTTTTTGTAGGCTTTACCACTACACCAACATCTTCTGTGATAACATCTAACGCCCCTGTGAGCTCTTCAAACCAAGTGTAAGTGCTGAATGTCTTTTTCAGAAGTCATAATCAGTCATGGTTTCATAATTGTATTCCATATCCCTGAATTGTATTTAACTAAAGTGTTATTTCTTTCAGATTTGGTTCAGCTTTGGTGACAAGCAAACTGCTGTTCAACTCTTCATCACCAGTCCCAAGTGAAGAACTAGTCCTCCGTGCAGTCACCAATCTCCTGAAATCCAGACAGTCACAGCTCAGCAAATCAGTGGAGGTGGCAAACATCACCTACGAGAGTAAGTTTCATCATTTTGAGTCATCCAGCCTTTGTAATATGAAAATGTCAAACAGCGAGGAATGCAAAACATTGATATGAAAATTTATAACATGTCCCTCCAAACAGAAATCTCAGAAACCTCCTACGTAGTCATCTTTACATTTAACGTGATGAACATCTCCATGCCAGAGGATCCTGATCTAAGGAGCAGCACTTACCAACAAGTGAAGGATGCTATCAATAATGTGGTAAGCATTTACAATTTATCTATTCACAGCGGTGAGGTCCAATTCAAATCTTACCCAAAGTTTAACGAATGGTTTGATTTTCACTTGCAGCTGAACACTCTTCTGAATGATCCTCACAGCCTGATCTTGGCACCCATATCATCCAATTTCATGTAAGATGCAGACTGGCTTCTTGTTTTTAATCATACTCATTACATTTCTTAAATTTTTCATTACGTAGAATACACACACACATATAAATCTATGATCAAACACACAAAAAACATTTGTGTACTCTTAAATTTAGGTTGAACTCTTTTGATCATGTTTAATATAGCTCTTTACTAAAAGCTTTACTGCCTATTCCTGCAGGAGCACATCAAACCAAATCAGTGGCAGTATGGAATACTCATTCCATGATGGAGATCTCATACAACCAGTCAGCTTCCTCAATGAACTTCATCAACTGATGGGTATGTCAATACTGACATTTTATAGAAAGTCTACTGTTTGAATTTCTTGACAGTTAAGAAATTTGCTTTGAATCCAAACCATCATATTACTTCTTTGTTGTAGGCTTTACCACTACACCAACATTTTCTGTGATAACATCTAACGCCCCTGTGAGCTCTTCAAACCAAGTGTAAGTGCTGAATGTCTTTTTCAGAAGTCATAATCAGTCATGGTTTCATAATTGTATTCCATATCCCTGAATTGTATTTAACTAAAGTGTTATTTCTTTCAGATTTGGTTCAGCTTTGGTGACAAGCAAACTGCTGTTCAACTCTTCATCACCAGTCCCAAGTGAAGAACTAGTCCTCCGTGCAGTCACCAATCTCCTGAAATCCAGACAGTCACAGCTCAGCAAATCAGTGGAGGTGGCAAACATCACCTACGAGAGTAAGTTTCATCATTTTGAGTCATCCAGCCTTTGTAATATGAAAATGTCAAACAGCGAGGAATGCAAAACATTGATATGAAAATTTATAACATGTCCCTCCAAACAGAAATCTCAGAAACCTCCTACGTAGTCATCTTTACATTTAACGTGATGAACATCACCATGCCAGAGGATCCTGATCTAAGCAGCAGCACTTACCAACAAGTGAAGGATGCTATCAATAATGTGGTAAGCATTTACAACTTATCTAATCACAGCGGTGCGGTCCAATTCAAATCTTACCCAAAGTTTAACGAATGGTTTGATTTTCACCTGCAGCTGAACATCCTTCTGAATGATCCTCACAGCCTGATCTTGGCACCCATATCATCCAATTTCATGTAAGATGCAGACTGGCTTCTTGTTTTTAATCATACTCATTGCATTTCTTAAATTTTTCATTACGTAGAATACACACACACATATAAATCTATGATCAAACACACAAAAAAACATTTGTGTACTCTTAAATTTAGGTTGAACTCTTTTGATCATGTTTAATATAGCTCTTTACTAAAAGCTTTACTGCCTATTCCTGCAGGAGCACATCAAACCAAATCAGTGGCAGTATGGAATACTCATTCCATGATGGAGATCTCATACAACCAGTCAGCTTCCTCAATGAACTTCATCAACTGATGGGTATGTCAATACTGACATTTTATAGAAAGTCTACTGTTTGAATTTCTTGACAGTTAAGAAATTTGCTTTGAATCCAAACCATCATATTACTTCTTTGTTGTAGGCTTTACCACTACACCAACATTTTCTGTGATAACATCTAACGCCCCTGTGAGCTCTTCAAACCAAGTGTAAGTGCTGAATGTCTTTTTCAGAAGTCATAATCAGTCATGGTTTCATAATTGTATTCCATATCCCTGAATTGTATTTAACTAAAGTGTTATTTCTTTCAGATTTGGTTCAGCTTTGGTGACAAGCAAACTGCTGTTCAACTCTTCATCACCAGTCCCAAGTGAAGAACTAGTCCTCCGTGCAGTCACCAATCTCTTGAAATCCAGACAGTCACAGCTCAGCAAATCAGTGGAGGTGGTAAACATCACCTACGAGAGTAAGTTTCATCATTTTGAGTCATCCAGCCTTTGTAATATGAAAATGTCAAACAGCTGAGGAATGCAAAACATTGATATGAAAATTTATAACATGTCCCTCCAAACAGAAATCTCAGAAACCTCCTACGTAGTCATCTTTACATTTAACGTGATGAACATCACCATGCCAGAGGATCCTGATCTAAGGAGCAGCACTTACCAACAAGTGAAGGATGCTATCAATAATGTGGTAAGCATTTACAATTTATCTAATCACAGCGGTGAGGTCCAATTCAAATCTTACCCAAAGTTTAACGAATGGTTTGATTTTCACCTGCAGCTGAACACTCTTCTGAATGATCCTCACAGCCTGATCTTGGCACCCATATCATCCAATTTCATGTAAGATACAGACTGGCTTCTTGTTTTTAATCATACTCATTACATTTCTTAAATTTTTCATTACGTAGAATACACACACACATATAAATCTATGATCAAACACACAAAAAACATTTGTGTACTCTTAAATTTAGGTTGAACTCTTTTGATCATGTTTAATATAGCTCTTTACTAAAAGCTTTACTGCCTATTCCTGCAGGAGCACATCAAACCAAATCAGTGGCAGTATGGAATACTCATTCCATGATGGAGATCTCATACAACCAGTCAGCTTCCTCAATGAACTTCATCAACTGATGGGTATGTCAATACTGACATTTTATAGAAAGTCTACTGTTTGAATTTCTTGACAGTTAAGGAATTTGCTTTTGCTCTGAATCCTAACCATCATATTACTTCCTTGTGTCTTTTTTGTAGGCTTTACCACTACACCAACATCTTCTGTGATAACATCTAACGCCCCTGTGAGCTCTTCAAACCAAGTGTAAGTGCTGAATGTCTTTTTCAGAAGTCATAATCAGTCATGGTTTCATAATTGTATTCCATATCCCTGAATTGTATTTAACTAAAGCGTTATTTCTTTCAGATTTGGTTCAGCTTTGGTGACAAGCAAACTGCTGTTCAACTCTTCATCACCAGTCCCAAGTGAAGAACTAGTCCTCCGTGCAGTCACCAATCTCCTGAAATCCAGACAGTCACAGCTCAGCAAATCAGTGGAGGTGGTAAACATCACCTACGAGAGTAAGTTTCATCATTTTGAGTCATCCAGCCTTTGTAATATGAAAATGTCAAACAGCGAGGAATGCAAAACATTGATATGAAAATTTATAACATGTCCCTCCAAACAGAAATCTCAGAAACCTCCTACGTAGTCATCTTTACATTTAACGTGATGAACATCACCATGCCAGAGGATCCTGATCTAAGGAGCAGCACTTACCAACAAGTGAAGGATGCTATCAATAATGTGGTAAGCATTTACAATTTATCTAATCACAGCGGTGAGGTCCAATTCAAATCTTACCCAAAGTTTAACGAATGGTTTGATTTTCACCTGCAGCTGAACACTCTTCTGAATGATCCTCACAGCCTGATCTTGGCACCCATATCATCCAATTTCATGTAAGATGCAGACTGGCTTCTTGTTTTTAATCATACTCATTACATTTCTTACATTTTTCATTACGTAGAATACACACACACATATAAATCTATGATCAAACACACAAAAATCATTTGTGTACTCTTAAATTTAGGTTGAACTCTTTTGATCATGTTTAATATAGCTCTTTACTAAAAGCTTTACTGCCTATTCCTGCAGGAGCACATCAAACCAAATCAGTGGCAGTATGGAATACTCATTCCATGATGGAGATCTCATACAACCAGTCAGCTTCCTCAATGAACTTCATCAACTGATGGGTATGTCAATACTGACATTTTATAGAAAGTCTACTGTTTGAATTTCTTGACAGTTAAGGAATTTGCTTTTGCTCTGAATCCTAACCATCATATTACTTCCTTGTGTCTTTTTTTGTAGGCTTTACCACTACACCAACATCTTCTGTGATAACATCTAACGCCCCTGTGAGCTCTTCAAACCAAGTGTAAGTGCTGAATGTCTTTTTCAGAAGTCATAATCAGTCATGGTTTCATAATTGTATTCCATATCCCTGAATTGTATTTAACTAAAGCGTTATTTCTTTCAGATTTGGTTCAGCTTTGGTGACAAGCAAACTGCTGTTCAACTCTTCATCACCAGTCCCAAGTGAAGAACTAGTCCTCCGTGCAGTCACCAATCTCCTGAAATCCAGACAGTCACAGCTCAGCAAATCAGTGGAGGTGGTAAACATCACCTACGAGAGTAAGTTTCATCATTTTGAGTCATCCAGCCTTTGTAATATGAAAATGTCAAACAGCGAGGAATGCAAAACATTGATATGAAAATTTATAACATGTCCCTCCAAACAGAAATCTCAGAAACCTCCTACGTAGTCATCTTTACATTTAACGTGATGAACATCACCATGCCAGAGGATCCTGATCTAAGGAGCAGCACTTACCAACAAGTGAAGGATGCTATCAATAATGTGGTAAGCATTTACAATTTATCTAATCACAGCGGTGAGGTCCAATTCAAATCTTACCCAAAATTTAACGAATGGTTTGATTTTCACCTGCAGCTGAACACTCTTCTGAATGATCCTCACAGCCTGATCTTGGCACCCATATCATCCAATTTCATGTAAGATGCAGACTGGCTTCTTGTTTTTAATCATACTCATAACATTTCTTACATTTTTCATTACGTAGAATACACACACACATATAAATCTATGATCAAACACACAAAAAATCATTTGTGTACTCTTAAATTTAGGTTGAACTCTTTTGATCATGTTTAATATAGCTCTTTACTAAAAGCTTTACTGGCTATTCCTGCAGGAGCACATCAAACCAAATCAGTGGCAGTATGGAATACTCATTCCATGATGGAGATCTCATACAACCAGTCAGCTTCCTCAATGAACTTCATCAACTGATGGGTATGTCAATACTGACATTTTATAGAAAGTCTACTGTTTGAATTTCTTGACAGTTGAGGAATTTGCTTTTGCTCTGAATCCAAACCATCATATTACTTCCTTGTGTCTTTTTTTGTAGGCTTTACCACTACACCAACATCTTCTGTGATAACATCTAACGCCCCTGTGAGCTCTTCAAACCAAGTGTAAGTGCTGAATGTCTTTTTCAGAAGTCATAATCAGTCATGGTTTCATAATTGTATTCCATATCCCTGAATTGTATTTAACTAAAGTGTTATTTCTTTCAGATTTGGTTCAGCTTTGGTGACAAGCAAACTGCTGTTCAACTCTTCATCACCAGTCCCAAGTGAAGAACTAGTCCTCCGTGCAGTCACCAATCTCCTGAAATCCAGACAGTCACAGCTCAGCAAATCAGTGGAGGTGGTAAACATCACCTACGAGAGTAAGTTTCATCATTTTGAGTCATCCAGCCTTTGTAATATGAAAATGTCAAACAGCGAGGAATGCAAAACATTGATATGAAAATTTATAACATGTCCCTCCAAACAGAAATCTCAGAAACCTCCTACGTAGTCATCTTTACATTTAACGTGATGAACATCACCATGCCAGAGGATCCTGATCTAAGGAGCAGCACTTACCAACAAGTGAAGGATGCTATCAATAATGTGGTAAGCATTTACAATTTATCTATTCACAGCGGTGAGGTCCAATTCAAATCTTACCCAAAGTTTAACGAATGGTTTGATTTTCACCTGCAGCTGAACACTCTTCTGAATGATCCTCACAGCCTGATCTTGGCACCCATATCATCCAATTTCATGTAAGATGCAGACTGGCTTCTTGTTTTTAATCATACTCATAACATTTCTTACATTTTTCATTACGTAGAATACACACACACATATAAATCTATGATCAAACACACAAAAAATCATTTGTGTACTCTTAAATTTAGGTTGAACTCTTTTGATCATGTTTAATATAGCTCTTTACTAAAAGCTTTACTGGCTATTCCTGCAGGAGCACATCAAACCAAATCAGTGGCAGTATGGAATACTCATTCCATGATGGAGATCTCATACAACCAGTCAGCTTCCTCAATGAACTTCATCAACTGATGGGTATGTCAATACTGACATTTTATAGAAAGTCTACTGTTTGAATTTCTTGACAGTTGAGGAATTTGCTTTTGCTCTGAATCCAAACCATCATATTACTTCCTTGTGTCTTTTTTTGTAGGCTTTACCACTACACCAACATCTTCTGTGATAACATCTAACGCCCCTGTGAGCTCTTCAAACCAAGTGTAAGTGCTGAATGTCTTTTTCAGAAGTCATAATCAGTCATGGTTTCATAATTGTATTCCATATCCCTGAATTGTATTTAACTAAAGTGTTATTTCTTTCAGATTTGGTTCAGCTTTGGTGACAAGCAAACTGCTGTTCAACTCTTCATCACCAGTCCCAAGTGAAGAACTAGTCCTCCGTGCAGTCACCAATCTCTTGAACTCCAGACAGTCACAGCTCAGCAAATCAGTGGAGGTGGTAAACATCACCTACGAGAGTAAGTTTCATCATTTTGAGTCATCCAGCCTCTGTAATATGAAAATGTCAAACAGCGAGGAATGCAAAACATTGATATGAAAATTTATAACATGTCCCTCCAAACAGAAATCTCAGAAACCTCCTACGTAGTCATCTTTACATTTAACGTGATGAACATCACCATGCCAGAGGATCCTGATCTAAGGAGCAGCACTTACCAACAAGTGAAGGATGCTATCAATAATGTGGTAAGCATTTACAATTTATCTATTCACAGCGGTGAGGTCCAATTCAAATCTTACCCAAAGTTTAACGAATGGTTTGATTTTCACTTGCAGCTGAACACTCTTCTGAATGATCCTCACAGCCTGATCTTGGCACCCATATCATCCAACTTCATGTAAGATGCAGACTGGCTTCTTGTTTTTAATCATACTCATTACATTTCTTAAATTTTTCATTACGTAGAATACACACACACATATAAATCTATGATCAAACACACAAAAAAGCATTTGTGTACTCTTAAATTTAGGTTGAACTCTTTTGATCATGTTTAATATAGCTCTTTACTAAAAGCTTTACTGCCTATTCCTGCAGGAGCACATCAAACCAAATCAGTGGCAGTATGGAATACTCATTCCATGATGGAGATCTCATACAACCAGTCAGCTTCCTCAATGAACTTCATCAACTGATGGGTATGTCAATACTGACATTTTATAGAAAGTCTACTGTTTGAATTTCTTGACAGTTAAGGAATTTGCTTTTGCTCTGAATCCAAACCATCATATTACTTCCTTGTGTCTTTTTTTGTAGGCTTTACCACTACACCAACATCTTCTGTGATAACATCTAACGCCCCTGTGAGCTCTTCAAACCAAGTGTAAGTGCTGAATGTCTTTTTCAGAAGTCATAATCAGTCATGGTTTCATAATTGTATTCCATATCCCTGAATTGTATTTAACTAAAGTGTTATTTCTTTCAGATTTGGTTCAGCTTTGGTGACAAGCAAACTGCTGTTCAACTCTTCATCACCAGTCCCAAGTGAAGAACTAGTCCTCCGTGCAGTCACCAATCTCCTGAAATCCAGACAGTCACAGCTCAGCAAATCAGTGGAGGTGGTAAACATCACCTACGAGAGTAAGTTTCATCATTTTGAGTCATCCAGCCTTTGTAATATGAAAATGTCAAACAGCGAGGAATGCAAAACATTGATATGAAAATTTATAACATGTCCCTCCAAACAGAAATCTCAGAAACCTCCTACGTAGTCATCTTTACATTTAACGTGATGAACATCACCATGCCAGAGGATCCTGATCTAAGGAGCAGCACTTACCAACAAGTGAAGGATGCTATCAATAATGTGGTAAGCATTTACAATTTATCTATTCACAGCGGTGAGGTCCAATTCAAATCTTACCCAAAGTTTAACGAATGGTTTGATTTTCACCTGCAGCTGAACACTCTTCTGAATGATCCTCACAGCCTGATCTTGGCACCCATATCATCCAATTTCATGTAAGATGCAGACTGGCTTCTTGTTTTTAATCATACTCATTACATTTCTTAAATTTTTCATTACGTAGAATACACACACACATATAAATCTATGATCAAACACACAAAAAACATTTGTGTACTCTTAAATTTAGGTTGAACTCTTTTGATCATGTTTAATATAGCTCTTTACTAAAAGCTTTACTGCCTATTCCTGCAGGAGCACATCAAACCAAATCAGTGGCAGTATGGAATACTCATTCCATGATGGAGATCTCATACAACCAGTCAGCTTCCTCAATGAACTTCATCAACTGATGGGTATGTCAATACTGACATTTTATAGAAAGTCTACTGTTTGAATTTCTTGACAGTTAAGGAATTTGCTTTTGCTCTGAATCCAAACCATCATATTACTTCCTTGTGTCTTTTTTTGTAGGCTTTACCACTACACCAACATCTTCTGTGATAACATCTAACGCCCCTGTGAGCTCTTCAAACCAAGTGTAAGTGCTGAATGTCTTTTTCAGAAGTCATAATCAGTCATGGTTTCATAATTGTATTCCATATCCCTGAATTGTATTTAACTAAAGTGTTATTTCTTTCAGATTTGGTTCAGCTTTGGTGACAAGCAAACTGCTGTTCAACTCTTCATCACCAGTCCCAAGTGAAGAACTAGTCCTCCGTGCAGTCACCAATCTCCTGAAATCCAGACAGTCACAGCTCAGCAAATCAGTGGAGGTGGTAAACATCACCTACGAGAGTAAGTTTCATCATTTTGAGTCATCCAGCCTTTGTAATATGAAAATGTCAAACAGCGAGGAATGCAAAACATTGATATGAAAATTTATAACATGTCCCTCCAAACAGAAATCTCAGAAACCTCCTACGTAGTCATCTTTACATTTAACGTGATGAACATCTCCATGCCAGAGGATCCTGATCTAAGGAGCAGCACTTACCAACAAGTGAAGGATGCTATCAATAATGTGGTAAGCATTTACAATTTATCTATTCACAGCGGTGAGGTCCAATTCAAATCTTACCCAAAGTTTAACGAATGGTTTGATTTTCACTTGCAGCTGAACACTCTTCTGAATGATCCTCACAGCCTGATCTTGGCACCCATATCATCCAATTTCATGTAAGATGCAGACTGGCTTCTTGTTTTTAATCATACTCATTACATTTCTTAAATTTTTCATTACGTAGAATACACACACACATATAAATCTATGATCAAACACACAAAAAACATTTGTGTACTCTTAAATTTAGGTTGAACTCTTTTGATCATGTTTAATATAGCTCTTTACTAAAAGCTTTACTGCCTATTCCTGCAGGAGCACATCAAACCAAATCAGTGGCAGTATGGAATACTCATTCCATGATGGAGATCTCATACAACCAGTCAGCTTCCTCAATGAACTTCATCAACTGATGGGTATGTCAATACTGACATTTTATAGAAAGTCTACTGTTTGAATTTCTTGACAGTTAAGGAATTTGCTTTTGCTCTGAATCCAAACCATCATATTACTTCCTTGTGTCTTTTTTTGTAGGCTTTACCACTACACCAACATCTTCTGTGATAACATCTAACGCCCCTGTGAGCTCTTCAAACCAAGTGTAAGTGCTGAATGTCTTTTTCAGAAGTCATAATCAGTCATGGTTTCATAATTGTATTCCATATCCCTGAATTGTATTTAACTAAAGTGTTATTTCTTTCAGATTTGGTTCAGCTTTGGTGACAAGCAAACTGCTGTTCAACTCTTCATCACCAGTCCCAAGTGAAGAACTAGTCCTCCGTGCAGTCACCAATCTCCTGAAATCCAGACAGTCACAGCTCAGCAAATCAGTGGAGGTGGTAAACATCACCTACGAGAGTAAGTTTCATCATTTTGAGTCATCCAGCCTTTGTAATATGAAAATGTCAAACAGCGAGGAATGCAAAACATTGATATGAAAATTTATAACATGTCCCTCCAAACAGAAATCTCAGAAACCTCCTACGTAGTCATCTTTACATTTAACGTGATGAACATCTCCATGCCAGAGGATCCTGATCTAAGGAGCAGCACTTACCAACAAGTGAAGGATGCTATCAATAATGTGGTAAGCATTTACAATTTATCTATTCACAGCGGTGAGGTCCAATTCAAATCTTACCCAAAGTTTAACGAATGGTTTGATTTTCACCTGCAGCTGAACACTCTTCTGAATGATCCTCACAGCCTGATCTTGGCACCCATATCATCCAATTTCATGTAAGATGCAGACTGGCTTCTTGTTTTTAATCATACTCATTACATTTCTTAAATTTTTCATTACGTAGAATACACACACACATATAAATCTATGATCAAACACACAAAAAACATTTGTGTACTCTTAAATTTAGGTTGAACTCTTTTGATCATGTTTAATATAGCTCTTTACTAAAAGCTTTACTGCCTATTCCTGCAGGAGCACATCAAACCAAATCAGTGGCAGTATGGAATACTCATTCCATGATGGAGATCTCATACAACCAGTCAGCTTCCTCAATGAACTTCATCAACTGATGGGTATGTCAATACTGACATTTTATAGAAAGTCTGCTGTTTGAATTTCTTGACAGTTAAGGAATTTGCTTTTGCTCTGAATCCAAACCATCATATTACTTCCTTGTGTCTTTTTTTGTAGGCTTTACCACTACACCAACATCTTCTGTGATAACATCTAACGCCCCTGTGAGCTCTTCAAACCAAGTGTAAGTGCTGAATGTCTTTTTCAGAAGTCATAATCAGTCATGGTTTCATAATTGTATTCCATATCCCTGAATTGTATTTAACTAAAGTGTTATTTCTTTCAGATTTGGTTCAGCTTTGGTGACAAGCAAACTGCTGTTCAACTCTTCATCACCAGTCCCAAGTGAAGAACTAGTCCTCCGTGCAGTCACCAATCTCCTGAAATCCAGACAGTCACAGCTCAGCAAATCAGTGGAGGTGGTAAACATCACCTACGAGAGTAAGTTTCATCATTTTGAGTCATCCAGCCTTTGTAATATGAAAATGTCAAACAGCGAGGAATGCAAAACATTGATATGAAAATTTATAACATGTCCCTCCAAACAGAAATCTCAGAAACCTCCTACGTAGTCATCTTTACATTTAACGTGATGAACATCACCATGCCAGAGGATCCTGATCTAAGGAGCAGCACTTACCAACAAGTGAAGGATGCTATCAATAATGTGGTAAGCATTTACAATTCATCTAATCACAGCGGTGAGGTCCAATTCAAATCTTACCCAAAGTTTAACGAATGGTTTGATTTTCACCTGCAGCTGAACACTCTTCTGAATGATCCTCACAGCCTGATCTTGGCACCCATATCATCCAATTTCATGTAAGATGCAGACTGGCTTCTTGTTTTTAATCATACTCATTACATTTCTTAAATTTTTCATTACGTAGAATACACACACACATATAAATCTATGATCAAACACACAAAAAAACATTTGTGTACTCTTAAATTTAGGTTGAACTCTTTTGATCATGTTTAATATAGCTCTTTACTAAAAGCTTTACTGCCTATTCCTGCAGGAGCACATCAAACCAAATCAGTGGCAGTATGGAATACTCATTCCATGATGGAGATCTCATACAACCAGTCAGCTTCCTCAATGAACTTCATCAACTGATGGGTATGTCAATACTGACATTTTATAGAAAGTCTACTGTTTGAATTTCTTGACAGTTAAGGAATTTGCTTTTGCTCTGAATCCAAACCATCATATTACTTCCTTGTGTCTTTTTTTGTAGGCTTTACCACTACACCAACATCTTCTGTGATAACATCTAACGCCCCTGTGAGCTCTTCAAACCAAGTGTAAGTGCTGAATGTCTTTTTCAGAAGTCATAATCAGTCATGGTTTCATAATTGTATTCCATATCCCTGAATTGTATTTAACTAAAGTGTTATTTCTTTCAGATTTGGTTCAGCTTTGGTGACAAGCAAACTGCTGTTCAACTCTTCATCACCAGTCCCAAGTGAAGAACTAGTCCTCCGTGCAGTCACCAATCTCCTGAAATCCAGACAGTCACAGCTCAGCAAATCAGTGGAGGTGGTAAACATCACCTACGAGAGTAAGTTTCATCATTTTGAGTCATCCAGCCTTTGTAATATGAAAATGTCAAACAGCGAGGAATGCAAAACATTGATATGAAAATTTATAACATGTCCCTCCAAACAGAAATCTCAGAAACCTCCTACGTAGTCATCTTTACATTTAACGTGATGAACATCACCATGCCAGAGGATCCTGATCTAAGGAGCAGCACTTACCAACAAGTGAAGGATGCTATCAATAATGTGGTAAGCATTTACAATTTATCTATTCACAGCGGTGAGGTCCAATTCAAATCTTACCCAAAGTTTAACGAATGGTTTGATTTTCACCTGCAGCTGAACACTCTTCTGAATGATCCTCACAGCCTGATCTTGGCACCCATATCATCCAATTTCATGTAAGATGCAGACTGGCTTCTTGTTTTTAATCATACTCATTACATTTCTTAAATTTTTCATTACGTAGAATACACACACACATATAAATCTATGATCAAACACACAAAAAACATTTGTGTACTCTTAAATTTAGGTTGAACTCTTTTGATCATGTTTAATATAGCTCTTTACTAAAAGCTTTACTGCCTATTCCTGCAGGAGCACATCAAACCAAATCAGTGGCAGTATGGAATACTCATTCCATGATGGAGATCTCATACAACCAGTCAGCTTCCTCAATGAACTTCATCAACTGATGGGTATGTCAATACTGACATTTTATAGAAAGTCTACTGTTTGAATTTCTTGACAGTTAAGGAATTTGCTTTTGCTCTGAATCCAAACCATCATATTACTTCCTTGTGTCTTTTTTGTAGGCTTTACCACTACACCAACATCTTCTGTGATAACATCTAACGCCCCTGTGAGCTCTTCAAACCAAGTGTAAGTGCTGAATGTCTTTTTCAGAAGTCATAATCAGTCATGGTTTCATAATTGTATTCCATATCCCTGAATTGTATTTAACTAAAGTGTTATTTCTTTCAGATTTGGTTCAGCTTTGGTGACAAGCAAACTGCTGTTCAACTCTTCATCACCAGTCCCAAGTGAAGAACTAGTCCTCCGTGCAGTCACCAATCTCCTGAAATCCAGACAGTCACAGCTCAGCAAATCAGTGGAGGTGGTAAACATCACCTACGAGAGTAAGTTTCATCATTTTGAGTCATCCAGCCTTTGTAATATGAAAATGTCAAACAGCTAGGAATGCAAAACATTGATATGAAAATTTATAACATGTCCCTCCAAACAGAAATCTCAGAAACCTCCTACGTAGTCATCTTTACATTTAACGTGATGAACATCACCATGCCAGAGGATCCTGATCTAAGGAGCAGCACTTACCAACAAGTGAAGGATGCTATCAATAATGTGGTAAGCATTTACAATTCATCTAATCACAGCGGTGAGGTCCAATTCAAATCTTACCCAAAGTTTAACGAATGGTTTGATTTTCACCTGCAGCTGAACACTCTTCTGAATGATCCTCACAGCCTGATCTTGGCACCCATATCATCCAATTTCATGTAAGATGCAGACTGGCTTCTTGTTTTTAATCATACTCATTACATTTCTTAAATTTTTCATTACGTAGAATACACACACACATATAAATCTATGATCAAACACACAAAAAACATTTGTGTACTCTTAAATTTAGGTTGAACTCTTTTGATCATGTTTAATATAGCTCTTTACTAAAAGCTTTACTGCCTATTCCTGCAGGAGCACATCAAACCAAATCAGTGGCAGTATGGAATACTCATTCCATGATGGAGATCTCATACAACCAGTCAGCTTCCTCAATGAACTTCATCAACTGATGGGTATGTCAATACTGACATTTTATAGAAAGTCTGCTGTTTGAATTTCTTGACAGTTAAGGAATTTGCTTTTGCTCTGAATCCAAACCATCATATTACTTCCTTGTGTCTTTTTTTGTAGGCTTTACCACTACACCAACATCTTCTGTGATAACATCTAACGCCCCTGTGAGCTCTTCAAACCAAGTGTAAGTGCTGAATGTCTTTTTCAGAAGTCATAATCAGTCATGGTTTCATAATTGTATTCCATATCCCTGAATTGTATTTAACTAAAGTGTTATTTCTTTCAGATTTGGTTCAGCTTTGGTGACAAGCAAACTGCTGTTCAACTCTTCATCACCAGTCCCAAGTGAAGAACTAGTCCTCCGTGCAGTCACCAATCTCCTGAAATCCAGACAGTCACAGCTCAGCAAATCAGTGGAGGTAGTAAACATCACCTACGAGAGTAAGTTTCATCATTTTGAGTCATCCAGCCTTTGTAATATGAAAATGTCAAACAGCGAGGAATGCAAAACATTGATATGAAAATTTATAACATGTCCCTCCAAACAGAAATCTCAGAAACCTCCTACGTAGTCATCTTTACATTTAACGTGATGAACATCACCATGCCAGAGGATCCTGATCTAAGGAGCAGCACTTACCAACAAGTGAAGGATGCTATCAATAATGTGGTAAGCATTTACAATTCATCTAATCACAGCGGTGAGGTCCAATTCAAATCTTACCCAAAGTTTAACGAATGGTTTGATTTTCACCTGCAGCTGAACACCCTTCTGAATGAACCTCACAGCCTGATCTTGGCACCCATATCATCCAATTTCATGTAAGATGCAGACTGGCTTCTTGTTTTTAATCATTCTCATTACATTTCTTAAATTTTTCATTACGTAGAATACACACACACATATAAATCTATGATCAAACACACAAAAAAACATTTGTGTACTCTTAAATTTAGGTTGAACTCTTTTGATCATGTTTAATATAGCTCTTTACTAAAAGCTTTACTGCCTATTCCTGCAGGAGCACATCAAACCAAATCAGTGGCAGTATGGAATACTCATTCCATGATGGAGATCTCATACAACCAGTCAGCTTCCTCAATGAACTTCATCAACTGATGGGTATGTCAATACTGACATTTTATAGAAAGTCTGCTGTTTGAATTTCTTGACAGTTAAGGAATTTGCTTTTGCTCTGAATCCAAACCATCATATTACTTCCTTGTGTCTTTTTTGTAGGCTTTACCACTACACCAACATCTTCTGTGATAACATCTAACACCCCTGTGAGTTCTTCAAACCAAGTGTAAGTGCTGAATGTCTTTTTCAGAAGTCATAATCAGTCATGGTTTCATAATTGTATTCCATATCCCTGAATTGTATTTAACTAAAGTGTTATTTCTTTCAGATTTGGTTCAGCTTTGGTGACAAGCAAACTGCTGTTCAACTCTTCATCACCAGTCCCAAGTGAAGAACTAGTCCTCCGTGCAGTCACCAATCTCCTGAAATCCAGACAGTCACAGCTCAGCAAATCAGTGGAGGTAGTAAACATCACCTACGAGAGTAAGTTTCATCATTTTGAGTCATCCAGCCTTTGTAATATGAAAATGTCAAACAGCGAGGAATGCAAAACATTGATATGAAAATTTATAACATGTCCCTCCAAACAGAAATCTCAGAAACCTCCTACGTAGTCATCTTTACATTTAACGTGATGAACATCACCATGCCAGAGGATCCTGATCTAAGGAGCAGCACTTACCAACAAGTGAAGGATGCTATCAATAATGTGGTAAGCATTTACAATTCATCTAATCACAGCGGTAAGGTCCAATTCAAATCTTACCCAAAGTTTAACGAATGGTTTGATTTTCACTTGCAGCTGAACACTCTTCTGAATGATCCTCACAGCCTGATCTTGGCACCCATATCATCCAATTTCATGTAAGATGCAGACTGGCTTCTTGTTTTTAATCATACTCATTACATTTCTTAAATTTTTCATTACGTAGAATACACACACACATATAAATCTATGATCAAACACACAAAAAAACATTTGTGTACTCTTAAATTTAGGTTGAACTCTTTTGATCATGTTTAATATAGCTCTTTACTAAAAGCTTTACTGCCTATTCCTGCAGGAGCACATCAAACCAAATCAGTGGCAGTATGGAATACTCATTCCATGATGGAGATCTCATACAACCAGTCAGCTTCCTCAATGAACTTCATCAACTGATGGGTATGTCAATACTGACATTTTATAGAAAGTCTACTGTTTGAATTTCTTGACAGTTAAGGAATTTGCTTTTGCTCTGAATCCAAACCATCATATTACTTCCTTGTGTCTTTTTTTGTAGGCTTTACCACTACACCAACATCTTCTGTGATAACATCTAACGCCCCTGTGAGTTCTTCAAACCAAGTGTAAGTGCTGAATGTCTTTTTCAGAAGTCATAATCAGTCATGGTTTCATAATTGTATTCCATATCCCTGAATTGTATTTAACTAAAGTGTTATTTCTTTCAGATTTGGTTCAGCTTTGGTGACAAGCAAACTGCTGTTCAACTCTTCATCACCAGTCCCAAGTGAAGAACTAGTCCTCCGTGCAGTCACCAATCTCCTGAAATCCAGACAGTCACAGCTCAGCAAATCAGTGGAGGTGGTAAACATCACCTACGAGAGTAAGTTTCATCATTTTGAGTCATCCAGCCTTTGTAATATGAAAATGTCAAACAGCGAGGAATGCAAAACATTGATATGAAAATTTATAACATGTCCCTCCAAACAGAAATCTCAGAAACCTCCTACGTAGTCATCTTTACATTTAACGTGATGAACATCTCCATGCCAGAGGATCCTGATCTAAGGAGCAGCACTTACCAACAAGTGAAGGATGCTATCAATAATGTGGTAAGCATTTACAATTTATCTATTCACAGCGGTGAGGTCCAATTCAAATCTTACCCAAAGTTTAACGAATGGTTTGATTTTCACCTGCAGCTGAACACTCTTCTGAATGATCCTCACAGCCTGATCTTGGCACCCATATCATCCAATTTCATGTAAGATGCAGACTGGCTTCTTGTTTTTAATCATACTCATTACATTTCTTAAATTTTTCATTACGTAGAATACACACACACATATAAATCTATGATCAAACACACAAAAAAACATTTGTGTACTCTTAAATTTAGGTTGAACTCTTTTGATCATGTTTAATATAGCTCTTTACTAAAAGCTTTACTGCCTATTCCTGCAGGAGCACATCAAACCAAATCAGTGGCAGTATGGAATACTCATTCCATGATGGAGATCTCATACAACCAGTCAGCTTCCTCAATGAACTTCATCAACTGATGGGTATATCAATACTGACATTTTATAGAAAGTCTACTGTTTGAATTTCTTGACAGTTAAGGAATTTGCTTTTGCTCTGAATCCAAACCATCATATTACTTCCTTGTGTCTTTTTTTGTAGGCTTTACCACTACACCAACATCTTCTGTGATAACATCTAACGCCCCTGTGAGTTCTTCAAACCAAGTGTAAGTGCTGAATGTCTTTTTCAGAAGTCATAATCAGTCATGGTTTCATAATTGTATTCCATATCCCTGAATTGTATTTAACTAAAGTGTTATTTCTTTCAGATTTGGTTCAGCTTTGGTGACAAGCAAACTGCTGTTCAACTCTTCATCACCAGTCCCAAGTGAAGAACTAGTCCTCCGTGCAGTCACCAATCTCCTGAAATCCAGACAGTCACAGCTCAGCAAATCAGTGGAGGTGGTAAACATCACCTACGAGAGTAAGTTTCATCATTTTGAGTCATCCAGCCTTTGTAATATGAAAATGTCAAACAGCGAGGAATGCAAAACATTGATATGAAAATTTATAACATGTCCCTCCAAACAGAAATCTCAGAAACCTCCTACGTAGTCATCTTTACATTTAACGTGATGAACATCTCCATGCCAGAGGATCCTGATCTAAGGAGCAGCACTTACCAACAAGTGAAGGATGCTATCAATAATGTGGTAAGCATTTACAATTTATCTATTCACAGCGGTGAGGTCCAATTCAAATCTTACCCAAAGTTTAACGAATGGTTTGATTTTCACCTGCAGCTGAACACTCTTCTGAATGATCCTCACAGCCTGATCTTGGCACCCATATCATCCAATTTCATGTAAGATGCAGACTGGCTTCTTGTTTTTAATCATACTCATTACATTTCTTAAATTTTTCATTACGTAGAATACACACACACATATAAATCTATGATCAAACACACAAAAAACATTTGTGTACTCTTAAATTTAGGTTGAACTCTTTTGATCATGTTTAATATAGCTCTTTACTAAAAGCTTTACTGCCTATTCCTGCAGGAGCACATCAAACCAAATCAGTGGCAGTATGGAATACTCATTCCATGATGGAGATCTCATACAACCAGTCAGTTTCCTCAATGAACTTCATCAACTGATGGGTATGTCAATACTGACATTTTATAGAAAGTCTGCTGTTTGAATTTCTTGACAGTTAAGGAATTTGCTTTTGCTCTGAATCCAAACCATCATATTACTTCCTTGTGTCTTTTTTTGTAGGCTTTACCACTACACCAACATCTTCTGTGATAACATCTAACGCCCTGTGAGCTCTTCAAACCAAGTGTAAGTGCTGAATGTCTTTTTCAGAAGTCATAATCAGTCATGGTTTCATAATTGTATTCCATATCCCTGAATTGTATTTAACTAAAGTGTTATTTCTTTCAGATTTGGTTCAGCTTTGGTGACAAGCAAACTGCTGTTCAACTCTTCATCACCAGTCCCAAGTGAAGAACTAGTCCTCCGTGCAGTCACCAATCTCCTGAAATCCAGACAGTCACAGCTCAGCAAATCAGTGGAGGTGGTAAACATCACCTACGAGAGTAAGTTTCATCATTTTGAGTCATCCAGCCTTTGTAATATGAAAATGTCAAACAGCGAGGAATGCAAAACATTGATATGAAAATTTATAACATGTCCCTCCAAACAGAAATCTCAGAAACCTCCTACGTAGTCATCTTTACATTTAACGTGATGAACATCACCATGCCAGAGGATCCTGATCTAAGGAGCAGCACTTACCAACAAGTGAAGGATGCTATCAATAATGTGGTAAGCATTTACAACTCATCTAATCACAGCGGTGCGGTCCAATTCAAATCTTACCCAAAGTTTAACGAATGGTTTGATTTTCACCTGCAGCTGAACACCCTTCTGAATGAACCTCACAGCCTGATCTTGGCACCCATATCATCCAATTTCATGTAAGATGCAGACTGGCTTCTTGTTTTTAATCATTCTCATTACATTTCTTAAATTTTTCATTACGTAGAATACACACACACATATAAATCTATGATCAAACACACAAAAAACATTTGTGTACTCTTAAATTTAGGTTGAACTCTTTTGATCATGTTTAATATAGCTCTTTACTAAAAGCTTTACTGCCTATTCCTGCAGGAGCACATCAAACCAAATCAGTGGCAGTATGGAATACTCATTCCATGATGGAGATCTCATACAACCAGTCAGCTTCCTCAATGAACTTCATCAACTGATGGGTATGTCAATACTGACATTTTATAGAAAGTCTGCTGTTTGAATTTCTTGACAGTTAAGGAATTTGCTTTTGCTCTGAATCCAAACCATCATATTACTTCCTTGTGTCTTTTTTGTAGGCTTTACCACTACACCAACATCTTCTGTGATAACATCTAACACCCCTGTGAGTTCTTCAAACCAAGTGTAAGTGCTGAATGTCTTTTTCAGAAGTCATAATCAGTCATGGTTTCATAATTGTATTCCATATCCCTGAATTGTATTTAACTAAAGTGTTATTTCTTTCAGATTTGGTTCAGCTTTGGTGACAAGCAAACTGCTGTTCAACTCTTCATCACCAGTCCCAAGTGAAGAACTAGTCCTCCGTGCAGTCACCAATCTCCTGAAATCCAGACAGTCACAGCTCAGCAAATCAGTGGAGGTAGTAAACATCACCTACGAGAGTAAGTTTCATCATTTTGAGTCATCCAGCCTTTGTAATATGAAAATGTCAAACAGCGAGGAATGCAAAACATTGATATGAAAATTTATAACATGTCCCTCCAAACAGAAATCTCAGAAACCTCCTACGTAGTCATCTTTACATTTAACGTGATGAACATCACCATGCCAGAGGATCCTGATCTAAGGAGCAGCACTTACCAACAAGTGAAGGATGCTATCAATAATGTGGTAAGCATTTACAATTCATCTAATCACAGCGGTAAGGTCCAATTCAAATCTTACCCAAAGTTTAACGAATGGTTTGATTTTCACTTGCAGCTGAACACTCTTCTGAATGATCCTCACAGCCTGATCTTGGCACCCATATCATCCAATTTCATGTAAGATGCAGACTGGCTTCTTGTTTTTAATCATACTCATTACATTTCTTAAATTTTTCATTACGTAGAATACACACACACATATAAATCTATGATCAAACACACAAAAAACATTTGTGTACTCTTAAATTTAGGTTGAACTCTTTTGATCATGTTTAATATAGCTCTTTACTAAAAGCTTTACTGCCTATTCCTGCAGGAGCACATCAAACCAAATCAGTGGCAGTATGGAATACTCATTCCATGATGGAGATCTCATACAACCAGTCAGCTTCCTCAATGAACTTCATCAACTGATGGGTATGTCAATACTGACATTTTATAGAAAGTCTACTGTTTGAATTTCTTGACAGTTAAGGAATTTGCTTTTGCTCTGAATCCAAACCATCATATTACTTCCTTGTGTCTTTTTTGTAGGCTTTACCACTACACCAACATCTTCTGTGATAACATCTAACGCCCCTGTGAGTTCTTCAAACCAAGTGTAAGTGCTGAATGTCTTTTTCAGAAGTCATAATCAGTCATGGTTTCATAATTGTATTCCATATCCCTGAATTGTATTTAACTAAAGTGTTATTTCTTTCAGATTTGGTTCAGCTTTGGTGACAAGCAAACTGCTGTTCAACTCTTCATCACCAGTCCCAAGTGAAGAACTAGTCCTCCGTGCAGTCACCAATCTCCTGAAATCCAGACAGTCACAGCTCAGCAAATCAGTGGAGGTGGTAAACATCACCTACGAGAGTAAGTTTCATCATTTTGAGTCATCCAGCCTTTGTAATATGAAAATGTCAAACAGCGAGGAATGCAAAACATTGATATGAAAATTTATAACATGTCCCTCCAAACAGAAATCTCAGAAACCTCCTACGTAGTCATCTTTACATTTAACGTGATGAACATCTCCATGCCAGAGGATCCTGATCTAAGGAGCAGCACTTACCAACAAGTGAAGGATGCTATCAATAATGTGGTAAGCATTTACAATTTATCTATTCACAGCGGTGAGGTCCAATTCAAATCTTACCCAAAGTTTAACTGAATGGTTTGATTTTCACTTGCAGCTGAACACTCTTCTGAATGATCCTCACAGCCTGATCTTGGCACCCATATCATCCAATTTCATGTAAGATGCAGACTGGCTTCTTGTTTTTAATCATACTCATTACATTTCTTAAATTTTTCATTACGTAGAATACACACACACATATAAATCTATGATCAAACACACAAAAAAACATTTGTGTACTCTTAAATTTAGGTTGAACTCTTTTGATCATGTTTAATATAGCTCTTTACTAAAAGCTTTACTGCCTATTCCTGCAGGAGCACATCAAACCAAATCAGTGGCAGTATGGAATACTCATTCCATGATGGAGATCTCATACAACCAGTCAGCTTCCTCAATGAACTTCATCAACTGATGGGTATGTCAATACTGACATTTTATAGAAAGTCTACTGTTTGAATTTCTTGACAGTTAAGGAATTTGCTTTTGCTCTGAATCCAAACCATCATATTACTTCCTTGTGTCTTTTTTTGTAGGCTTTACCACTACACCAACATCTTCTGTGATAACATCTAACGCCCCTGTGAGTTCTTCAAACCAAGTGTAAGTGCTGAATGTCTTTTTCAGAAGTCATAATCAGTCATGGTTTCATAATTGTATTCCATATCCCTGAATTGTATTTAACTAAAGTGTTATTTCTTTCAGATTTGGTTCAGCTTTGGTGACAAGCAAACTGCTGTTCAACTCTTCATCACCAGTCCCAAGTGAAGAACTAGTCCTCCGTGCAGTCACCAATCTCCTGAAATCCAGACAGTCACAGCTCAGCAAATCAGTGGAGGTGGTAAACATCACCTACGAGAGTAAGTTTCATCATTTTGAGTCATCCAGCCTTTGTAATATGAAAATGTCAAACAGCGAGGAATGCAAAACATTGATATGAAAATTTATAACATGTCCCTCCAAACAGAAATCTCAGAAACCTCCTACGTAGTCATCTTTACATTTAACGTGATGAACATCACCATGCCAGAGGATCCTGATCTAAGGAGCAGCACTTACCAACAAGTGAAGGATGCTATCAATAATGTGGTAAGCATTTACAACTTATCTAATCACAGCGGTGAGGTCCAATTCAAATCTTACCCAAAGTTTAACGAATGGTTTGATTTTCACCTGCAGCTGAACACTCTTCTGAATGATCCTCACAGCCTGATCTTGGCACCCATATTATCCAATTTCATGTAAGATGCAGACTGGCTTCTTGTTTTTAATCATACTCATTACATTTCTTAAATTTTTCATTACGTAGAATACACACACACACATAAATCTATGATCAAACACACAAAAAAACATTTGTGTACTCTTAAATTTAGGTTGAACTCATTTGATCATGTTTAATATAGCTCTTTACTAAAAGCTTTATTGCCTATTCCTGCAGGAGCACATCAAACCAAATCAGTGGCAGTATGGAATACTCATTCCATGATGGAGATCTCATACAACCAGTCAGCTTCCTCAATGAACTTCATCAACTGATGGGTATGTCAATACTGACATTTTATATACATGTC
>NW_026265631.1:0-6965 GCF_025860055.1 Xyrauchen texanus
AGACTTCTGGGTTGATTTATTTCAATCAGGATGGCAAGGAGACTTGATAAGTATCACTATGTTAACTGCCTAGCAACCAGATGGGGTTACCCTAGCAACCGAGTAACAAATCACATATCTCTGCATCAGAAAAACGTAGAGACTTCCGGGTTGACTTATTTCAATCAGGATGGCAAGGACACTTCATTAGTATCACTATGGTAACTGCCTAGCAACCAGATGGGCTTACCCTAGCAACCGAGTAACAAATCACATATCTCTGCATCACAAAAACATAGAGACTTCCGGGTTGACTTACTTCAATCAGGATGGCAAGGAGACTTCATTAGAATCACTATGGTAACTGCCTAGCAACCAGATGGGCTTACCCTAGCAACCGAGTAACAAATCACATATCTCTGCATCAGAAAAACGTAGAGACTTCCGGGTTGACTTATTTCAATAAGGATGGCAAGGACACTTGATTAGTATCACTATGGTATCTGCCTAGCAACCAGATGGGGTTACCCTAGCAACCGAGTAAAAAATCACATATCTCTGCATCACAAAAACATAGAGACTTCCGGGTTGACTTATTTCAATCAGGATGGCAAGGAGACTTCATTAGTATCACTATGGTAACTGCCTAGCAACCAGATGGGCTTACCCTAGCAACCGAGTAACAAATCACATATCTCTGCATCAGAAAAACGTAGAGACTTCCGGGTTGACTTATTTCAATAAGGATGGCAAGGACACTTGATTAGTATCACTATGGTATCTGCCTAGCAACCAGATGGGGTTACCCTAGCAACCGAGTAAAAAATCACATATCTCTGCATCACAAAAACATAGAGACTTCCGGGTTGATTTATTTTAATCAGGATGGCCAGGAGACTTGATTAGTATCACTATGGTAACTGCCTAGCAACCAGATGGAGTTACCCTAGCAACCGAGCAACATATCACATATCTCTGCACCAGAACACACTACAGACTTCCGGGTTGACTTATTTCACTCAGGATGGAAAGGAGCCATGTATTGTATTACCTTGGTAACTGCATAGCAACCACACGGGCTTACCCTAGCAACCGAGTAACAAATCACATATTTCTGCACCAGAACATCGTACACATTTCTGGGTTGGTTTATTTATGACCATAATTTTTGTTATTTTCAAGTTACAACATGCTGTTTGACGAGTTTTGCCACGGCAAGCACCACTCACATTTTCTTCAGGAAATGTACCCATCTAGTTTTTATTTTTATTATATCTCTTAACAAAACTTCGGCACCTAACTCGTCCCGCACCGTTTGGCGTAGACCCACGAATGAGGTATCAAATCGAACGGCCTATTGAGGACACGTGTGCTATGACTTTTATAAGCGATCGGGGTACGGTATTTGCCCCAGGGGCAAAAAAGCGGCCGAAAAATCCCATAGACTTAACATTGAGACAAACTTTGACGCGTCACAGCTCCAAGCGAGGATTTCGTAGAAACGTGTGATTTGCCACATTTGAAGAGGCTGGCAGGCTCTGTAAGAGCATACCTCAATATGGGGTAAAAGTTGCACCCCTGGGGGCCAGGAGCTGCCCAAAAATGCCCCAATTGACTTATAATGGTGTAGGACGGCCCATGAAATGAAAAGGCATAGGGATTTGTATTGAACATAGCTCTGGATCACAGTGTCATAGAGACGAGGGGGTGGGCTCATTTTACTCAGACAACCAATCAGTCTCTCTGGATCATTGTGAAGCTATCAAGCCACGCCCTAGCAACCATTAAGAGCACCTTAGCAACAAGTCCCATAGACTTCTATTGAAAAAGATCAAAGGGATATCTCCGGATAGAAGTGTCATAGAAACACAAGGGTGGTCTCGTTTGACTCGGGACAGCAAACAGCCAATCATGCATCACTTCAACACTTCCTAGCCCCTCCCTAGCAACCATTGTCGAGCACCTTAACAACCAAAATCCATAGAGGGATATCTTCCATTCTGAATGTCACAGAGGCATGGGAGTTGGTTTATATCATTCATACTGACAAGCAGCCTTTGGAGATTCATGATTGGCAGCTGCCAAGCCACTCCCTAGCAACTACACAGAGTACCCTAGCAACCGTTTAGCAGTAACTATATCTCTGCACCAGAAAATCAGAGAGACTTCTGGGTTGATTTATTTCAATCAGGATGGCAAGGAGACTTGATAAGTATCACTATGTTAACTGCCTAGCAACCAGATGGGGTTACCCTAGCAACCGAGTAACAAATCACATATCTCTGCATCAGAAAAACGTAGAGACTTCCGGGTTGACTTATTTCAATCAGGATGGCAAGGACACTTCATTAGTATCACTATGGTAACTGCCTAGCAACCAGATGGGCTTACCCTAGCAACCGAGTAACAAATCACATATCTCTGCATCACAAAAACATAGAGACTTCCGGGTTGACTTACTTCAATCAGGATGGCAAGGACACTTCATTAGTATCACTATGGTAACTGCCTAGCAACCAGATGGGCTTACCCTAGCAACCGAGTAACAAATCACATATCTCTGCATCAGAAAAACGTAGAGACTTCCGGGTTGACTTATTTCAATAAGGATGGCAAGGACACTTGATTAGTATCACTATGGTATCTGCCTAGCAACCAGATGGGGTTACCCTAGCAACCGAGTAAAAAATCACATATCTCTGCATCACAAAAACATAGAGACTTCCGGGTTGACTTATTTCAATCAGGATGGCAAGGAGACTTCATTAGTATCACTATGGTAACTGCCTAGCAACCAGATGGGCTTACCCTAGCAACCGAGTAACAAATCACATATCTCTGCATCAGAAAAACGTAGAGACTTCCGGGTTGACTTATTTCAATAAGGATGGCAAGGACACTTGATTAGTATCACTATGGTATCTGCCTAGCAACCAGATGGGGTTACCCTAGCAACCGAGTAAAAAATCACATATCTCTGCATCACAAAAACATAGAGACTTCCGGGTTGATTTATTTTAATCAGGATGGCCAGGAGACTTGATTAGTATCACTATGGTAACTGCCTAGCAACCAGATGGAGTTACCCTAGCAACCGAGCAACATATCACATATCTCTGCACCAGAACACACTACAGACTTCCGGGTTGACTTATTTCACTCAGGATGGAAAGGAGCCATGTATTGTATTACCTTGGTAACTGCATAGCAACCACACGGGCTTACCCTAGCAACCGAGTAACAAATCACATATTTCTGCACCAGAAAATCGTACAGACTTCTGGGTTGATTTATTTATGACCATAATTTTTGTTCTTTTCCAGTTACAACATGCTGTTTGACGAGTTTTGCCACGGCAAGCACCACTCACATTTTCTTCAGGAAATGTACCTATCTAGTTATTTTTATTATTTTTATTTTTCTTATTTTTTATATCTCTTAACAAAACTTCGGCACCTAACTCGTCCCGCACCGTTTGGCGTAGACCCACGAATGAGGTGTCAAATCGAACGGCCTATTGAGGACACGTGTGCTATGACTTTTATAAGCGATCGGGGGTACGGTACTTGCCCCAGGGGCAAAAAAGCAGCCGAAAAATCCCATAGACTTAACATTGAGACAAACTTTGACGCGTCACAGCTCCAAGCGAGGATTTCGTAGAAACGTGTGATTTGCCACATTTGAAGAGGCTGGCAGGCTCTGTAAGAGCATACCTCAATATGGGGTAAAAGCTGCACCCCTGGGGGGCAGGAGCTGCCCAAAAATGCCCCAATTGACTTATAATGGTGTAGGACGGCCCCTGAAATGAAAAGGCATAGGGATTTGTATTGAACATAGCTCTGGATCACAGTGTCATAGAGACGAGGGGGTGGGCTCATTTTACTCAGACGACCAATCAGTCTCTCAGGATCATTGTGAAGCTATCAAGCCACGCCCTAGCAACCATTAAGAGCACCTTAGCAACAAGTCCCATAGACTTCTATTGAAACAGATCAAAGGGATATCTCCGGATAGAAGTGTCATAGAAACACAAGGGTGGTCTCGTTTTACTCGGGACAGCAAACAGCCAATCATGCATCAAATCAACACTTCCTAGCCCCTCCCTAGCAACCATTGTCGAGCACCTTAACAACCAAAATCCATAGAGGGATATCTTCCATTCTGAATGTCACAGAGGCATGGGAGTTGGTTTATATCATTCATACTGACAAGCAGCCTTTGGAGATTCATGATTGGCAGCTGCCAAGCCACTCCCTAGCAACTAAACAGAGTACCCTAGCAACCGTTTAGCAGTAACTATATCTCTGCACCAGAAAATCAGAGAGACTTCTGGGTTGATTTATTTCAATCAGGATGGCAAGGACACTTGATTAGTATCACTATGGTAACTGCCTAGCAACCAGATGGGGTTACCCTAGCAACCGAGTAACAAATCACATATCTCTGCATCAGAAAAACGTAGAGACTTCCGGGTTGACTTATTTCAATCAGGATGGAAAGGAGACTTCATTAGTATCACTATGGTAACTGCCTAGCAACCAGATGGGCTTACCCTAGCAACCGAGTAACAAATCACATATCTCTGCATCACAAAAACATACAGACTTCCGGTTTGACTTATTTCAATCAGGATGGCAAGGACACTTGATTAGTATCACTATGGTAACTGCCTAGCAACCACATGGGGTTACCCTAGCAACCTACTAACAAATCACATATTTCTGCACCAGAACATTATACAGACTTCTGGGTTGATTTATTTATGACCACAATTTCTGTTCTTTTCAAGCAGGCTATTTGACGAGTTTTGCCACGGCAAGCACCACTCACATTTTCTTCAGGAAATGTACCTATCTAGTTAGTGGTGCTTGCAAAGCATCACTATTGTAATCTCACATACTTATTATACTTTTTATTTTTATTTTTATTATATCTCTTAACAAAACTTCGGCACCTAACTCGTCCCGCACCGTTTGGCGTAGACCCACGAATGAGGTATCAAATCGAACGGCCTATTGAGGACACGTGTGCTATGACTTTTATAAGCGATCGGGGGTACGGTATTTGCCCCAGGGGCAAAAAAGCGGCCGAAAAATCCCATAGACTTAACATTGAGACAAACTTTGACGCGTCACAGCTCCAAGCGAGGATTTCGTAGAAACGTGTGATTTGCCACATTTGAAGAGGCTGGCAGGCTCTGTAAGAGCATACCTCAATATGGGGTAAAAGTTGCACCCCTGGGGGGCAGGAGCTGCCCAAAAATGCCCCAATTGACTTATAATGGTGTAGGACGGCCCATGAAATGAAAAGGCATAGGGATTTGTATTGAACATAGCTCTGGATCACAGTGTCATAGAGACGAGGGGGTGGGCTCATTTTACTCAGACAACCAATCAGTCTCTCTGGATCATTGTGAAGCTATCAAGCCACGCCCTAGCAACCATTAAGAGCACCTTAGCAACAAGTCCCATAGACTTCTATTGAAAAAGATCAAAGGGATATCTCCGGATAGAAGTGTCATAGAAACACAAGGGTGGTCTCGTTTGACTCGGGACAGCAAACAGCCAATCATGCATCACTTCAACACTTCCTAGCCCCTCCCTAGCAACCATTGTCGAGCACCTTAACAACCAAAATCCATAGAGGGATATCTTCCATTCTGAATGTCACAGAGGCATGGGAGTTGGTTTATATCATTCATACTGACAAGCAGCCTTTGGAGATTCATGATTGGCAGCTGCCAAGCCACTCCCTAGCAACTACACAGAGTACCCTAGCAACCGTTTAGCAGTAACTATATCTCTGCACCAGAAAATCAGAGAGACTTCTGGGTTGATTTATTTCAATCAGGATGGCAAGGAGACTTGATTAGTATCACTATGGTAACTGCCTAGCAACCAGATGGGGTTACCCTAGCAACCGAGTAACAAATCACATATCTCTGCATCAGAAAAACGTAGAGACTTCCGGGTTGACTTATTTCAATCAGGATGGCAAGGACACTTCATTAGTATCACTATGGTAACTGCCTAGCAACCAGATGGGCTTACCCTAGCAACCGAGTAACAAATCACATATCTCTGCATCACAAAAACATAGAGACTTCCGGGTTGACTTATTTCAATCAGGATGGCAAGGACACTTGATTAGTATCACTATGGTAACTGCCTAGCAACCAGATGGGGTTACCCTAGCAACCGAGTAACAAATCACATATCTCTGCATCAGAAAAACGTAGAGACTTCCGGGTTGACTTATTTCAATCAGGATGGCAAGGACACTTGATTAGTATCACTATGGTAACTGCCTAGCAACCAGATGGGGTTACCCTAGCAACCGAGTAACAAATCACATATCTCTGCATCACAAAAACATAGAGACTTCCGGGTTGACTTATTTCAATCAGGATGGCAAGGAGACTTCATTAGTATCACTATGGTAACTGCCTAGCAACCAGATGGGGTTACCCTAGCAACCGAGTAACAAATCACATATCTCTGCATCAGAAAAACGTAGAGACTTCCGGGTTGACTTATTTCAATCAGGATGGCAAGGACACTTGATTAGTATCACTATGGTAACTGCCTAGCAACCAGATGGGGTTACCCTAGCAACCGAGTAACAAATCACATATCTCTGCATCAGAAAAACATAGAGACTTCCGGGTTGATTTATTTCAATCAGGATGGCAAGGAGACTTGATTAGTATCACTATGGTAACTGCCTAGCAACCAGATGGGGTTACCCTAGCAACCGAGTAACAAATCACATATCTCTGCATCAGAAAACACGTAGAGACTTCCGGGTTGACTTATTTCAATCAGGATGGCAAGGAGCACTTGTATTAGTATCACTATGGTAACTGCCTAGCAACCAGATGGGGTTACCCTAGCAACCGAGTAACAAATCACATATCTCTGCACCAGAAAATACGTACAGACTTCCGGGTTGACTTATTTCAATCAGGATGGCAAGGACACTTGATT
>NW_026265632.1:0-6957 GCF_025860055.1 Xyrauchen texanus
TCCATAAACTTAAACAAAAACAAATAATAACAAACTTCTCAAATGGCCACTTGAGGCTACGTCATGGTTAGGCTTTACGCAGGTTCAGAGGTACCAAAGCAAAGTGATGTCCGTCACAAGATTGAGTTTGAGGAGGTTTATTCACACACATAAGCAAGCTCACAGACATTTCTGCTGCCTCTCTCACGCTGGTAAAAAACCATATGCCCTCCCGCCCCCCAAGTACCTCCCACCTTGACCTACTTATGCAAATGAACATAACACCATGTGACCAATAAACGACAATACAAATAAAGCATAAATACAGAATAAACCAAATTAACTTTAACAAAAAAAAGAAAAGAAATAAATTAGGCTATAAATTAACTTAAGCCAAAAATAAACAAAAAATAAAAATATAGCTCCAACATTGATCTTTTTCACACCCACACCTATAATATCCCTTCTGAAAGTATGGATTAAACCACTGGAGTGTTATGGGTTACTTTTTATGTTGCATTTATGTGATTTTTGTTGATGTGAGTTCTGATCACCATTCAAGTGCATTGAAAGCACCAACAGGGCTGAGAAAGAAAGAAATACACATCTGGGATAGAAAGAGGGTGAGTAAATGATGAGAGAAATATCTATTTGGGGTAAACTAATTTTATTTGAAAGACTATCTAGGCACATAATAACACTGCATAGCTGTGACTGTTTATAACTATTTCAAAATGTATAAGCTCACACTTTAAATGGTCAGTGCTTTGATTTTTAAAGCATTAAAATAGCAACAGATCCAGTGAAAAAAAATGGAGATTGAGTGATTATTTTTACATTTTACATGCCATTCAAAAACGTGGCATTCTACCATGTAAGAGAGAAATAAAAAAAACTTAAAATAATACCATTTGTACTTTTCAATTACTTTGGATGTCAGTGCAACAATAAATTGTTACTGTCTCTTTAAGAGGCTTTTATCGCATGATACGATATTCAAGGCACAGTCCAGTTTAATCTTTTGAGAACTGTGAAGTATCATTATTTTCGTTCTGTGCCGTGCTTGTTGCATCTGTATTCATTTCAGAGATTATGGGTGTGAGGTGATAAAATACAGACTGCGTCAATGGTTGATTTGGTTCACTTGAATTTTGTGACGTGTTTCAGAAAGATTATCGCGAAGACAGACTGAGCACCCTGTTTATTTTCTTTATTTTACAAAAGCACAAGGTTTTGTGGTTATTGTAATTGTACACAAATAAAAGGACACATTTCATAGTTCGTAATGATGTATTAAATGTATCTGTATGGGCAAAAATGACGCAGTATTTTGTTTAAGCTGTTAACGCTGTTTCAATAGAGAAACATCTAACAGGACATAACAGCGGCATCAATGTTGATCACTGCATTAATTAATAATTAAATATATTGATACCCGATTTCTTTATCAACTGTTTGTTCACTTGAGATATAGCAGACACCCCAATATATCATGTATTTTGGTGTATGAAATTGTCCGTTCAAACGCAAGAAGGGAAAGCGAACTCTCATCGGCGTGCGAGCGTTAGACGCGACGCGGCTCGCTCGCTGTGTCACACAAACCGCTCGCAAACATTATTTGAGTTGTTTTGCCTTTGAGTTGAATAGTGTAAAATCGCTTGAATGTTCAAACTGGAAAGCATTAAAACACTCAATTGACATACCTTCGTGCAGACGCAAAATGTCTTCTGGAGCTCCACCCACAAGGAGACCGAAATGCTCCATTAGAGAGATTAAACAGGAGAGCTGCATGTGGTAGACAGAGTTACTCCAGTAGAGGGAGCCTCTTTGCTCAGCCAATGTAATTGAATGGGATTTTACATGTAGACCGTATTTATCCAGTAGAGGGGGCACTTTTGCTCAGCCATTGTAAATCAATGGGATTTTGTGTGTACTTTTACATAAACACCCCCATTTCAGCCATTTTGTATTGTATTCATTTTTGCTAAGTAACGTTTGGAAAGACATCCATTCTACACATGTGTACCAAATTCCAAGTCAATTGGAGCTAAGGTTCAGGAGAAGAAGAGTTTTGTAGGTTTTCCCAAATTTTCACTGTACAGGAAAATCCATAATGGCAGATGTATGGGTCCTTGAGGCTTTTTTTTCCCATGAGAAATGAGGCATGTTTACCAAGTTTCAGAAGATTTGGACATATGGGGTGGAAATTAGAACACTTTGAGAACATTTTATTTGGGTGTGGCCTATAGCGCCACCTATGGGCGAATGTGGGCCATTCTTGGTTTGGGGTACTGTTGGCATGGAGTATCAATGTGCCAATTTAGAACATTTTTGACCAGTGAAGTTTTGAGCTATTGGGGCTCAAGGAGAATAATAATAATAAATATAGCTGCAAGCAGCAATGCGGATTCCTCCTCAAAATGGCAAATCATTTCAAATTGATCAGTAGAAGGTTGGGGTTAAACCCTCTCAATGGATGAATCCAACAAACACGTATTTCTGTCTGAATCCTAAATGAAACATTTTCAGTGTACAGGAAAATCCATCATACCTTATGGATCCTTGAGGCGTTTTTGTTCCCAATGAGAAATGAGGCATGTACACAAAGATTCAAAAGAATTGGTTAAATGGCGTGGAAATGGTATCACTTTGAAAATATTTTTTGGGGGCATGGCCTGTAGCGCCACCTATGGGCAAATGTGGGTCATTCTTGGTTTGTGGGTTCCTGTTGGCCTGTAGTATCAATGTACATAATTAGAAAATATTTGACCAGAAAATGGGACATTTGGGAATTACCTGTAGCGCCCCCTGGGGTGAATGTTGGCCATTCTTGGTTTGTGGGTTCCTGTTGGCATGTGGTATCAATGTACCAAATTAGAAAATTTTTGACCAGAAAATGGGAATATCGGCGTCTCCTGTAAGCCCCCTAGGGGTGAATGTTGGCCATTCTTGGTTTGAGGGTTCCTGTTGACCTGTAGTATCAATGTACCAAATTAGAACATTTTTTACCATAAAATGGGAATTTCGGCATGGCCTCTAGTGCCCCCTAGGGGCGAATGTTGGCCATTCTTTGTTTGTGGGTTCCTGTTGGCCAGTAGTATCAATGTACCATATTAGAAAATTTTTGACCAGAAAACGAAATTTTGGGAGTGGCCTGTAGCGCCCCTAAGGGCGAATGTGGGCCATACTTGGTTTGAGGGTTCCTGTTGGCCTGTAGTATCAATGTACCAAATTATAACTTTTTTGACCAGTAAATGGGAATTTCAGCTTGGCCTCTAGCGCCACCTAGTGGTGAATGTCGGTCATTCTTGGTTTGTGGATTCCTGTTGGCCTGTACTATTAATGTACCAAATTAGAACATTTTTGACCAGAAAATGGGAATTTCGGCATGGCCTGTAGTGCCCCCTAGGGGCGAATGTTGGCCATTCTTGGTTTGAGGGTTCCTGTTGACCTGTAGTATCAATGTACCAAATTAGAACGTTTTTGACCAGAAAACAACATTTTGGGAGTGGCCTGTAGCGCCCCCTAAGGGTGAATGTGGGCCATACTTGGTATGTGGGTTCCTGTTGGCCTGTAGTATCAAAGTACCAAATAAAAAAAAAATTTCACCAGAAAATGGGAATTTTGGCTTGTCCTGTAGTGCCCCCTAGTGGCGTATGTCGGTCATTCTTGGTTTGTGGATTCCTGTTGGCCTGTACTATTAATTTACCAAAATTAGAACATTTTTGACCAGAAAATGGGAATTTTGGCATGGCCATTCTTTGCACAGTACTTCAGAGTGATGTCATCTTTAAGCATGTTAGGTTTGAAAAACCATCAGTCAAAATTACATTTGATTTATTGACACGTATATATTGTTAAAATTTGGACATTTAAATAAACACGCCCCTTTCAGCCATTTTGTATCGTATTCATTTTTCCTAAGTAACGTTTTCAAAGACTTCAATTCTACACATGTGTACCAAATTTCAAGTCAATTGGAGCTACGGTTCAGGAGAAGAAGAGTTTTGTAGGTTTTCACAAATTTTCAACGTACGGGAAAATCCATCATGGCGGAAGTTATGGGTCCTTGAGGCTTTTTTGTTCCCCATGAGGAATGAGGCATGCACACCAAGTTTCAGAAGATTTGGACAAATGGCGTGGAAATGGTATCACTTTGAAAATTATTTTTTTGGGCCTGGCCTATAGCGCCACCTATGGGCGAATGTGGACCATTCTTGGTTTGGGGGTACCCGTTGGCATGGAGTATCAATGTGCCAATTTAGAAAATTTTTGACCAGTGACTTTTTGAGCTATTGGGGCTCAAGAATAATAATAATAATAATAATAATAAATATAGCTGCAAGCAGCAATGCGGATTCCTCCTCAAAATGGCAAATCATTTAAAATTGATCAGTAGATGGTTGGGGATAAACCCTCCCAATTAAGGAATTCAAAAACATGTCTTTGTCTGAATCCTAAACGAAACATTTTCAATGTACAGGAAAATCCATACCGGACCTTATGGATCCTTGAGGCTTTTTGTTCCCAATGAGAAATGAGGCATGTACACCAAGTTTCAGAAGAATTGGTTAAATGGCTTGGAAATGGTATCACTTTGAAAATATTTTTTTGGGGCATGGCCTGTAGCGCCACCTATGGTCGAATGTGGGCCATTCTTGGTTTGTGGGTTCCTGTTGGCCGGTAGTATCAATGTACAAAATTAGAAAATATTTGACCAGAAAATGGGAATTTTGGAGTTGCCTGTAGCGCCCCCTAGGGGCGAATGTTGGCCATTCTTGGTTTGTGGGTTCCTGTTGGCATGCAGTATCAGTGTACCAAATTAGAACATTTTTGACCAGAAAATGGGAACTTCGGCATGGCCTGTAGCGCCCCCTAGGGGTGAATGTTGGCCATTCTTGGTTTGTGGGTTCCTGTTGGCCTGTAGTATCAATGTACCAAATTAGAACATTTTTGACCAGAAAACGGGAATTTTGGCGTGGCCTTTAGCGCCTCCTAGTGGCGAATGTCGGCCATTCTTGGTTTGTGGGTTCCTGTTGGCCTGTAGTACCATTGTACCAAATTAGAACATTTTAGACCAGAAAATGGGAATTTCGGCATGGCCTGTAGCGCCCCTAGGGGCTGAATGTTGGCCATTCTTTGCGCAGTACTTCAGAGTGATGTCATCTTGAAGCATGTTAGGTTTGAAAAACCATCAGTCAAAATTACATTTGATTTATTGACACGATATATTGTTAAAATTTGGACATTTACATAAACACGCCCCTTTCAGCCATTTTGTATCGTATTCATTTTTCCTAAGTAACGTTTTCAAAGACTTCAATTCTACACATGTGTACCAAATTTCAAGTCAATTGGAGCTACGGTTCAGGAGAAGAAGAGTTTTGTAGGTTTTCGCAAATTTTCACCGTACGGGAAAATCCATCATGGCGGAAGTTATGGGTTCTTGAGGCTTTTTGTTCCCCATGAGAAATGAGGCATGTACACCAAGTTTCAGAAGATTTGGACAAATGGCGTGGAAATGGTATCACTTTGAAAATATTTTTTTGGGCGTGGCCTGTAGCGCCACCTATGGGCGAATGTTGACCATTCTTGGTTTGGGGGTACCCGTTGGCATGGACTATCAATGTGCCAATTTAGAAAACTTTTGACCAGTGACTTTTTGAGCTATTTGGGCTCAAGGAGAAGAAGAATAATAATAATAATAATAAATATAGCTGCAAGCAGCAATGCGGATTCCTCCTCAAAATAGCAAATCATTTAAAATTGATCAGTAGATGGTTGGGGATAAACCCTCCCAATTAAGGAATTCAAAAAACATGTCTTTGTCTGAATCCTAAACGAAACATTTTCAATGTACAGGAAAATCCATACCGGACCTTATGGATCCTTGAGGCTTTTTTGTTCCCAATGAGAAATGAGGCATGAACACCAAGTTTCAGAAGAATTGGACAAATGGCGTGGAAATGGTATCACTTTGAAAATATTTTTTTGGGGAGTGGCCTGTAGCGCCCCCTAGGGGCGAATGTGGGCCATTCTTGGTTTGTGGGTTCCTTTTGGCCTGTAGAATCAATGTACCAAATTAGAAAATGTTTGACCAGAAAATGGGACTTTTGGGAATTACCTGTAAGCCCCCTAATGGCTGAATGTTGGCCATTCTTGGTTTGTGGGTTCCTGTTGGCCTGTAGTACCATTGTACCAAATTAGAACATTTTAGACCAGAAAATGGGAATTTCGGCATGGCCTGTAGCGCCCCTAGGGGTGAATGTTGGCCATTCTTGGTTTGTGGGTTCCTGTTGGCCTGTAGTATCAATGTACCAAATTAGAACATTTTTGACCAGAAAACGGGAATTTTGGCGTGGCCTTTAAGCTCCCTAGTGGCTGAATGTCGGCCATTCTTGGTTTGTGGGTTCCTGTTGGCCTGTAGTACCATTGTACCAAATTAGAACATTTTAGACCAGAAAATGGGAATTTCGGCATGGCCTGTAGCGCCCCTAGGGGCTGAATGTTGGCCATTCTTTGCGCAGTACTTCAGAGTGATGTCATCTTGAAGCATGTTAGGTTTGAAAAACCATCAGTCAAAATTACATTTGATATATTGACACGTATATATTGTTAAAATTTGGACATTTACATAAACACGCCCCTTTCAGCCATTTTGTATCGTATTCATTTTTCCTAAGTAACGTTTTCAAAGACTTCAATTCTACACATGTGTACCAAATTTCAAGTCAATTGGAGCTACGGTTCAGGAGAAGAAGAGTTTTGTAGGTTTTCGCAAATTTTCAACGTCACGGAAAAATCCATCATGGCGGAAGTTATGGGTTCTTGAGGCTTTTTTGTTCCCCATGAGAAATGAGGCATGTACACCAAGTTTCAGGAGATTTGGACAAATGGCGTGGAAATGGTATCACTTTGAAAATATTTTTTTTGGGCGTGGCCTGTAGCGCCACCTATGGGCAAATGTTGGCCATTCTT
>NW_026265633.1:0-6887 GCF_025860055.1 Xyrauchen texanus
CTAGTTAAGTTGGCTTGTAAGAGCCAACTTACTGAAATCCTATTTAAACTTATTATTATTATTATTATTCTGTCAAAAATTTACAACTCTAACTCCTCCTAGAGCTTTAACTCCACATACTCCAAACTCGGCTCAGACACTCAAACTGTTCTGACTCGGTATGCAATATCTTTTCTAACTGATCGGACTTATGGTTTTCCTAAAAATGACGATCAAACTCGAAAAAACTCCCATTGACTTAACATTGTGGAATGTTCAGATTTTCAAACTCCTCAACTGCCAAAAATTCAAATCTAAATCCCTTGAAACCAGAGACTAAATCAAACTGCCATTCTATATACTATATGAGCCATTGAGACTCATTTAAACTAATAAACTCATCTATCTATGACACTTATCTATCTATCTATCTATCTATCTATCTATCTATCTATCTATCTATCTATCTATCTATCTATCTATCTATCTATGACACTTATCTATCTATGACACTTATCTATCTATCTATCTATCTGTCTATCTATCTATCTATCTATCTATCTATCTATCTATCTATCTATCTATCTATCTATCTATCTATCTATCTATCTATCTATCTATCTATCTATCTATCTACTTTAAACTAAATTCAAACTTCAAACTAATTTAAACTTCAAACTAATTTTGTTAAAATCCTCTTGTTTCTAAACTCAAACTTGTACACTAATAAACTCATAAATTCATACACTTATGAACTCTTAAACTCAAATGAACAAACTTATAAATCTCTAAACTCACACACTGAGTGTGTAAGTTAGTGTGTGTGTGTGTGAGCGTGTGTGAGCGAAGTTAGTGAGCATGTATGTGTGTGTGAGTGTGTGAGCTAGTTAGTGTGTGTGTGTGTGTGTGTGTGTGTGAGCGAGTGTGTGAGCTAGTTAGTGTGTGTGTGTGTGTTTATGTGCATTAGTGTGTGTGTGTGTGTGTGACAGTTAGTGAGCATGTATGTGTGTGTGAGTGTGTAAGTGTGTGAGCGAGTTAGTGTGTGTGTGTGTGTGTGTGTGTGTGTTTATGTGCATTAGTGTGTGTGTGTGTGTGTGTGTGTGTGTGTGTGTGTGCACATAGCAACCACTCAGAACACCCTAGCAACTGACAAACAACCACCCAGAACACCCTAGCAACCACCCAAAATACCTTACAACACCCTAGCAACCACCCAGAACACCCTACCAACCACCCAAAATACCTTAGAACACCCTAGCAACACCATAGCAACCACCCAAAATACTCATCTATGACACTTAAACTATTAAACTCATAATAATTTATTTTTAAATTAAAATTGAAGTAAAATAAAATGTACTTTACACTTCAAACTAATTTAAACTAATTTAAACTTTAAACTAATTTTAACTTCAAACTACTAAATGTACTTCATTTAAACATAAACTTTCATTAAACTCATGAATTGATACACTTACAAACTCTTAAATTAATAAACTCTGAACTTTTAGACTTATATTTAAACTTATAAACTCAAACTTATAAACTCGTGATACTTATAAACTCATGAATTCATACAATTATAAACTCTAAACTCAAAAACTCTATGAAAAAAACTCAGTGAAATTTATTCATTTAAACTAATAAACTCATCTATCTATGACACTTATCTATCTATCTATCTATCTATCTATCTATCTATCTATCTATCTATCTATCTATCTATCTATCTACTTTAAACTAATTTAAACTATAAACTACTTTAAACTTCAAACTACTTTAAAATTCAAACTAATTTAAACTTTAGACTAATTTAAACTTTAAACTAATTTAAACTATAAACTAATTTAAACTTCAAACTACTTTAAACTTCAAACTTTCTGGTCCAAACTTTCACAAGCCAACTTAAAGTTTGTCTCGACAAACTTTTTCTAGTTATTATTATTCTTCTTCTTACGCTGAAATTTCTATATCTAACTCCTAGAGTTGGGTCCGAGTCCACCTTTGTCGAAGTACGCAGTCAAGACCAAGTCCTTAAACATCAAGTCCGAGTCCGAGTCCAAAAGTGTCCGAAGTTGGACTCAAGTCCGAAGTTCTTAAAGGTCGAAGTCCGAGTCGAGTCTGCCCGAAGTCCAGAAAGAAATTAAATTGAAAAAAGATTAGAAATTGGTATTGTCAATTTTTACATTCTATTAATATTTTAACCTTTCAACCCATTAAACCAATGGCAATATAAAATGAAATAATAAATACCACTATTACATCTTGTTATTGCCATTAAACATTTTTATTTTATGTCAACAGAACTAGTTTCCTATCAAAAATGTTTTCAAAGAAAAGAAGAGATATACAGTAGAGGTAGCCTATATGTTTTGATTCAAATTTCAACCACAAAATTCAAAGTTTTGTTTAAGCTACTTAACTAGTTATTGCAATTCAGATCACATTAAGTAATTGAATGAAAATAACATTGCATTAAGAGCAAATTATTTTAAATTTAAAAGGACTATATTTACAGTCCCTGCATTTCTGTGGTGATATGTTAATTTCCTTATTCCTTACTAAAATGTACAAAAAAACACGTCTCAATCAGCAGGGTTTATGTTATTTCCCACATTAAGAATTAAATTACATTTAAAATTTTGTAAAATTAAAGACCGGAATCTCCACATGCTAATGTTTAGGCGTGATGATACTAAATCTTATTTCACCGAAAATGATATGTTTTATAAGTAGGTCTGCATTCAAGTAAGAACAAATACTACAGAAATTAAATAAAGCAATTAAATGTAAAACAGACTTCACTGTATGACACGCACAATGATTCTCATTAAATTTAATAAAGTTAGTCATCAGTAGAGTAAGTGAGTGATTTTGTTTGATTAAAATTACGGCAACAGATTAATATTGGACTGATATTGATATTGATTGAATTGATTTTTCCCAACTGTTTACATTCACTTAAGACGTCTGTCTTACCAATATACATAACCGGCTGTGTACATAAAATGTACATAACCGACTGTTTACAATGTAAATTCATGTAAACTTTACATGAATACTTGGCCAGACTTACATTTTGACATGATGTGTGTGAATTTATTTGACCGTACATGCGTAAAACCATTAAATCCATTACTGATGATGCACATTGAGGCGGCCTCATTTCTGTTTGCACGATTTAAGTTGGCGCGCGCACACACACACACACACAGCTGATATATATTTATCGTCATATCGCCCAGCCCTAACAATGTTATTTGGATTTAAGTTGGTATAAAGTTATAATAAGCAACTTACCTTTCTTTATGTTTTCTTTGAACATGTCGGTAGAAATTTGAAGTTGTGCCAGAAACATCAGAAAGAGTTGTTTTGCAAAATTTGCAATCCGCAGAGTGCTTCTTTTTACCGGATGTCTTGCAAATAAATTCTCTATGATTTTCGTAAGCAAAACAAATTATTGCTGACTTTGAAGACATCGTCCTACGCATTGATATCCACACTATGTGATGTGTGTGTGTTTTGTCTGCAAGCATAAGATGATGCTACTGCTGCCTGCCGGTGTGGTGCAGTAAAATGACAGGCGGGGAGACATTAAATAATTTTAAGACAATTACAAATTTTATGCTGGTTTTATTGTTACACATGACGCTGGACTCGACAGCGTACTCGAATATTTTCCGAGTCCAAAATGTCCAAGTCCGTGTCAAGTCCGAGTCCAAATTCATCCGAGTAGCGTGACAAGTCCGAGTTCATAAAAAATTGGACTCGAGTCCGGACTCGAGTCCGAGTCCAAGTTCGAGTACCCCAACTCTACTAACTCCTCCTAGAGCTTTAACTCCACATACTCCAAACTCGGCACAGACCTTCAGACTAATCCCGAATAGTGTGCTATATCTTTTCTAATTGATTGGACTTACGGTTTTCCTAAAAATGACGATCAAACTCGGAAAAAACTCCCATTGACTTAACATTGCGGAATGTTCAGAAATTTAAATCCCAACTGACATTTTCACACACACACAGACAAAAAGGGCCTGTCAGCCCTGCATCTCTCCCTCTCTCTCTCCCTCAGAGGATTTCTTTTATCAAGCAGCCAAAAAGTAATGACCTAAAATCTTCATAGCCACATGCTAAAACATGCTAAAAACGTGCTAGCATCATGCTAACACATGCTAGCATTGACTAGCGAAGTGCTAAAAAAGGCTAAAAATGTGCTAGCGTCATGCTAAAATCGCCTAGCGAAGTGCTAAAACATGCTAAAAACGTGCTAGCATCTTTCTGTCTTTCTATCTATCTATCTGAGGGTAAATATCTCTCTCTCTCTATCTATCTATCTATCTATCTCTATCTCTATATATCTAAGGGTAAATATCTATCTATCTATCTATCTATGTGAGTGTCTATCTATCTATCTATCTATCTATCTATCTAGCAACTAAGTTAAACTTTTTTAACACTACACTGTAGAACTGGCTCATTAGAGTCATTCATTTGGGAATCAGACTACACTGGTCACACTGTATGTTTCACACTGTAGATTCAAAAGAACCGGCTCATTAGAGTCATTCATTTGGGAATCAGACTACACTGGTCACACTGTAAGTTTCACATTGTAGATTCAAAAGAACCGGCTCATTAGAGTCATTCATTTGGGAATCAGACTACACTGGTCACACTGTATGTTTCACACTGTAGATTCAAAAGAACTGGCTCATTAGAGTCATTCATTTGGGAATCAGACTACACTGGTCACACTGTAAGTTTCACATTGTAGATTCAAAAGAACCGCTCATTAGAGTCATTCATTTGGGAATCAGACTACACTGGTCACACTGTATGTTTCACACTGTAGATTCAAAAGAACTGGCTCATTAGAGTCATTCATTTGGGAATCAGACTACACCGGTCACACTGTATGTTTCACATTTTAGATTCAAAAGAACTAGCTCATTAGAGTCATTAATTTGGGAATCAGACTACACTGGTCACACTGTATGTTTCACACTGTAGATTCAAAAGAACCGGCTCATTAGAGTCATTCATTTGGGAATCAGACTACACTGGTCACACTGTATGTTTCACACTGTAGATTCAAAAGAACTGGCTCATTAGAGTCATTCATTTGGGAATCAGACTACACCGGTCACACTGTATGTTTCACATTTTAGATTCAAAAGAACTAGCTCATTAGAGTCATTAATTTGGGAATCAGACTACACTGGTCACACTGTATGTTTCACACTGTAGATTCAAAAGAACCGGCTCATTAGAGTCATTCATTTGGGAATCAGACTACACTGGTCACACTGTATGTTTCACACTGTAGATTCAAAAGAACCGACTCATTAGAGTCATTTGTTTAGGAATCATGTTAACACATCATAGCATCGCCTAGCGAAGTGCTAAAACATGCTAAAAATGTGATAGCATCATGCTAACACATGCTAGCATCGCCTAGCGAAGTGCTAAAACATGCTAAAAACGTGCTAGCATCATGCTAACACATGCTAGCATCGCCTAGCGAAGTGTTAAAAAATGCTAAAAACGTGCTAGCATCATGCTAACACATGCTAGCATCGCCTAGCGAAGTGTTAAAAAATGCTAAGAACGTGCTAACATCATGTTAACACATGCTAGCATCGCCTAGCGAAGTTTTAAAACATGCTAAAAACGTGCTAGCATCATGCTAACACATGCTAGCATCGCCTAGCGAAGTGTTAAAAAATGCTAAAAACGTGCTAGCATCATGCTAATGTAGCATGTCTGGATCGGACACCTTCTCACACAAAGACCACACAACCACTTGATGAGATCTAGCGCTTCTGTTTATCTGTAAATGTGAAAGATCATCAGTGGATCAACAGGGCAACAGCTTTTCTCTCTCTTTAAAATACAGAGATTCAAGGAGAAAAGTTACTGTGCACGCACATGTTCATCAACCTCGCACATAAGTAGACTGAGGCTATCACCTCTTTAACAAAAATGAATTAATAATATAAAAAACATGTAAATAAAATATTAACCATAATATATCAATATATAACAACATTTCAATCTCTTGTCTTCTTTATAAAACATCACATTAATATTCTTATTAATGCATTTCAATATTTTATAATACATTACAATATTTTATATCCTAGATTTACATTAACATATGCATATATCCAATATTAATACGTTATAGCATATTACAAAAAAACAATTAAACAATAATAATACTATTAATATACATAAATCCAAATTAAACATACGATATATTTAACACCATACCACATGTAGGCCGCACAACGTGCGTCACACACAGGATGAATAATTAAATAAAATAATTTTCCTTATAACACTCTACGTACAATGTACGTTTATTAACATTCACCAGATCTCTTTTTTTTTATAAAACATTACTAAATAATCAACATACCTGTAAATGTGAAAGATCATCAGTGGATCAACAGGGCAACAGCTTTTCTCTCTCTTTAACATACTGAGCATAAGACGCTAATAGTTAGTACTATGAAGAATTCCGTAAAAATTGAATTACAATTGAACTCATATCACCAATAACACGATCAAATGCTGCATACTTAAATCATTTGAGCAATCAGTATATATTTAGACAATAACCATTATCTTACCAGAGATTCAAGGAGAAAAGTTACTGTGCACGCACATGTTCATCAACCTCGCACATAAGTAGACTGAGGCTATGACATGTCGCACCCAAGAAACCCCGTAAGTATCCCACCGATGACACTCCCACTCCATACTGAACACCGAAATAAAGTTTTGCCACAATAACATTATTTTCTTTTAACATATGAACTATAACAGGAACAAAATTTACGTGAAGTTCAATACGTTTCCTAATAATAAGACATAAATGATATTAAACATAAACTCCGACT
>NW_026265634.1:0-6842 GCF_025860055.1 Xyrauchen texanus
TTTACATCTACTAGGCTTGCTTCTGCATGATTTCAAAAACAACACATTCCAGCGCCAGATCGCCTCTTATTTAACTCTGCTTGTCAACTATGGTTTCATTCGTCTCTGATACATTTGTAACAGTTTTGGGGACAATATCGACCCAGGCAAAAAGTTGTGGCGACATGTCTCACCCACAAATTACGCCGCAAATTCAGTCTCCACTGTCCTTTTGCCTTGTAAGCGCATGAGAGAAAGAACAATAAGGGCAATTCACTCAAAGAGTCTGCTTGTTTGTGTGTTGTATCAGGAGCGAATGAATGCCTGCTGCTCCATTTCTGATTGTCCACGCAACTCCAAATCTACACAACGCAGAGGTTATTAGTGTCTTCTAACTGGTGTCACTAAGCTATCTGCATGGCTGCACATCAGCCAGGCTTGGCCCACCGGTTACTCTTACACTAATAGAGAAACTCTCTGTTCAAACTTCAATTTAGCAGGCTTGTAGAAAGAAAAAAAATACAATCAGACAGGTATACAGAAGGAGGTCATTTAAATTATTTAAATAATACACATAATGCATGATATTACTGTGGACATTAACTTTATTAAGTTCATGTTTAGGCTCCGTGGTATAATATAACTAGTTATTTAAAACACTTACATCAGGTTGCTTTAAATCAAAGATCAAGATAAAAAGGAGTGAATCACACACACACACACACACCCACACACACACACACACACGCACGCACACACGTCTGGCAAGGGTTTGTTCTAGTCCCTCTCAAAAATGTTTGGAAAACTGCAAATGTATAGTTTGTCTTCCACTTTGATACACATGCATTTACCCTGAAGGCAACTAACAGGAACTAATTCTGTCTTGGATGATTCCCAGCGTTGCACAATGGAAATGTGTGGAACAAAACCACAAGGTTGTGGTAGTGGAAATACTGCAGCTACCTTAAATGTTGTTAATAATAATGCTATGTGATCATCCGTGGTAGAGAAAGAAATAATTTTATCGATTACCCCACATGTTCCATCTGTTAGTTTCACATAGCTTTCATCTCGTCTCTGAGATTGAGTGTAGTCTCTGCTACTATACACCAGACCTCCTTTGATCATACGTTTGTGCACTACAACTTCATCAGGTATGCACACACTAGAGGCACAGAAGGCAGCCCGTTCTTCCTGTGTAACAATATGCACGCTCCCATTGTCAAGTAGCGTAGTATTGTCACATCTGACAGCATTTTGGATCCTTGGGTACTTGTTCAAATCAGAACAGAACCGTAACACCTCTTCTTTCACCGTGTACTTGGATGAGAAGTAAGGAATTGATCTAAACAGAAGAAACTTGGTAACTATCTGATTAGCCACTTCCTTTTACCAAAGTCAGGAGTTTGCCATTTGCGTTTTCGAAAGGAAATGCAGAATGTGTCCACAATGGGCCCCACAACTTGACTGACTTGGCAAGATGACTGAGAAGGTGGATGTTAAATGTCATCTGTGACTCGCCATATAAAATCTGAAACCTGAACATGAAGTCAAGCAACAAGATCTCAGCTCTGTTGATTTCACAAGGTTTTAGTTCATTCTTCAGTAGCAGATAAATGGCTGATACAAGTAGGCCAAGATGTTGCAGGTACTTTTTGGGAACAAATCCTTCAAGACATAGGCTGTAGAACAGGAGCCAGGATCGCCACTCTGAGGCTTTCCAGTGCACCCTATCTGACAACCCTCTAGGCAGTCGAGTAATCAGGTGTGGAGGTTGGATACCAACAATTCTAGCATCGATCTCTCTCAAAGGGGCAGGGCTGCCTACATAATATGGCTGGGTGGATGAAGTAGTATCAACCAGGAGTCTAGTCACCTGTCTTGAAACCCCCAGTAAGACTGCATGCATGTAGTCTGGGACAAAACAATATACAGCACACTGCTACAAGCTATTCAAAATGCTTTCTTAAAGTTTATAATGTAAATAACCTTTTAAAATAAAATGACAAAGAAATATGAAACTGACCACTATCTCATCTGTTTCACTGTTAATACTTTAATTTAACAGGTATACGTTGTGTGAGGACTTTTATTTTGATATATCCGATGAGAATTCTTCTCCTTTTCTCTGGGTTTTTATTTATTTGTCTATTAAAAATCAAAAGTTATTATTCAGTAAGAATGTCAGACTTTGCTGGATCACCTCCGCCGTATGTACTAAAGTTTTTCCTTTTCTTTTTTAATAATCAAATTTATTCAAATAATCGGGACAATCCTACTGGATAAGCTCGATAGTCTAACGTTAATTTACCTGTTTCATTGGCTGTTTGGCTCTCTTCCTCGTCAACATCAACATCAACACTTGGCCTGTCATGTCGACACAGTGTCTGGCGAGGTATCTTTGCCTTACTTTGAGGTTCCAAGTATAGCTTATATTTTTGCCTATTTCTACGCATATTTGTCCAAAAAAATAAATAATGATGCTCGAGACGAGTTGTTGAGTTCTTATCATGCAAAAAGGGGGCGGAGCTTGGCTTGCGTGTGACAGAGTGCCAACTGAAAATATAGCTGCAAGCAGCAATGCGGATTCCTCCTCAAAATGGCAAATCATTTAAAATTGATCAGTAGATGGTTGGGGATAAACCCTCCCAATTAAGGAATTCAAAAAAACATGTCTTTGTCTGAATCCTAAACGAAACATTTTCAATGTACAGGAAAATCCATACCGGACCTTATGGATCCTTGAGGCTTTTTTGTTCCCAATGAGAAATGAGGCATGTACACCAAGTTTCAGAAGAATTGGACAAATGGCGTGGAAATGGTATCACTTTGAAAATATTTTTTTGGGGCGTGGCCTGTAGCACCACCTATGGTCGAATGTGGGCCATTCTTGGTTTGTGGGTTCCTGTTGGCCTGTAGTATCAATGTACAAAATTAGAAAATATTTGACCAGAAAATGGGAATTTTGGAGTGGCCTGTAGCGCCCCCTAGGGGCGAATGTGGGCCATTCTTGGTTTGTGGGTTCCTTTTGGCCTGTAGAATCAATGTACCAAATTAGAAAATGTTTGACCAGAAAATGGGAATTTTGGAGTGGCCTGTAGCGCCCCCTAAGGGCGAATGTTGGCCATTCTTGGTTTGTGGGTTCCTGTTGGCATGTAGTATCAATGTACCAAATTAGAACATTTTTGACCAGAAAACGGGAATTTTGGCGTGGCCTTTAGCGCCCCTAGTGGCGAATGTCGTCCATTCTTGGTTTGTGGGTTCCTGTTGGCCTGTAGTACCATTGTACCAAATTAGAACATTTTAGACCAGAAAATGGGAATTTCGGCATGGCCTGTAGCGCCCCTAGGGGCGAATGTTGGCCATTCTTTGCGCAGTACTTCAGAGTGATGTCATCTTGAAGCATGTTAGGTTTGAAAAACCATCAGTCAAAATTACATTTGATTTATTGACACGTATATATTGTTAAAATTTGGACATTTACATAAACACGCCCCTTTCAGCCATTTTGTATCGTATTCATTTTTCCTAAGTAACGTTTTCAAAGACTTCAATTCTACACATGTGTACCAAATTTCAAGTCAATTGGAGCTACGGTTCAGGAGAAGAAGAGTTTTGTAGGTTTTCGCAAATTTTCACCGTACGGGAAAATCCATCATGGCGGAAGTTATGGGTTCTTGGGGCTTTTTTGTTCCACATGAGAAATGAGGCATGTACACCAAGTTTCAGAAGATTTGGACAAATGGCGTGGAAATGGTATCACTTTGAAAATATTTTTTTTGGGCGTGGCCTGTAGCGCCACCTATGGGCGAATGTTGACCATTCTTGGTTTGGGGGTACCCGTTGGCATGGACTATCAATGTGCCAATTTAGAAAACTTTTGACCAGTGACTTTTTGAGCTATTTGGGCTCAAGGAGAATAATAATAATAAATATAGCTGCAAGCAGCAATGCGGATTCCTCCTCAAAATGGCAAATCATTTAAAATTGATCAGTAGATGGTTGGGGATAAACCCTCCCAATTAAGGAATTCAAAAAAACATGTCTTCGTCTGATTCCTAAACAAAACATTTTCAATGTACAGGAAAATCCATACCGGACCTTATGGATCCTTGAGGCTTTTTTGTTCCCAATGCGGCATGTACACCAAGTTTCAGAACAATTGGACAAATGGGGTGGATATTATATCATTTTGAAAAAAAAAATTTGGGGCGTGGCCTGTAGCGCCACCTATGGGCAAATGTTGGTCATTCTTGGTTTGTGGGTTCCTGTTGGCCTGTAGTATAAATGTACAAAATTAGAAAATATTTGACCAGAAAATGGGAATTTTGGAGTGGCCTGTAGCGCCCCCTAGGGGCGAATGTGGGCCTTTCTTGGTTTGTGGGTTCCTGTCGGCCTGTAGAATCAATGTACCAAATTAGAAAATGTTTGACCAGAAAATGGGATTTTTTGAAATTACCTGTAGCGCCCCCTAATGACGAATGTTGGCCATTCATGGTTTGTGGGTTCCTGTTGGCATGTAGTATCAGTGTACCAAATTAGAACATTTTAGACCAGAAAATGGGAATTTTGGCATGGCCTGTAGCACCCCCTAGGGGTGAATGTTGGCCATTCTTTGTTTGTGGGTTCCTGTTGGCCTGTAGTATCAATGTACCAAATTAGAACATTTTTGACCAGAAAACGGGAATTTTGGCGTGGCCTTTAGCGCCCCCTAGTGGCGAATGTCGTCCATTCTTGGTTTGTGGGTTCCTGTTGGCCTGTAGTACCATTGTACCAAATTAGAACATTTTAGACCAGAAAATGGGAATTTCGGCATGGCCTGTAGCGCCCCTAGGGGCGAATGTTGGCCATTCTTTGCGCAGTACTTCAGAGTGATGTCATCTTGAAGCATGTTAGGTTTGAAAAACCATCAGTCAAAATTACATTTGATTTATTGACACGTATATATTGTTAAAATTTGGACATTTACATAAACACGCCCCTTTCAGCCATTTTGTATCAGTATTCATTTTTCCTAAGTAACGTTTTCAAAGACTTCAATTCTACACATGTGTACCAAATTTCAAGTCAATTGGAGCTACGGTTCAGGAGAAGAAGAGTTTTGTAGGTTTTCGCAAATTTTCAACGTACGGAAAAATCCATCATGGCGGAAGTTATGGGTTCTTGAGGCTTTTTGTTCCCCATGAGAAATGAGGCATGTACACCAAGTTTCAGGAGATTTGGACAAATGGCGTGGAAATGGTATCACTTTGAAAATATTTTTTTTGGGCGTGGCCTGTAGCGCCACCTATGGGCGAATGTTGACCATTCTTGGTTTGGGGGTACCCGTTGGCATGGACTATCAATGTGCCAATTTAGAAAACTTTTGACCAGTGACTTTTTGAGCTATTTGGGCTCAAGGAGAAGAAGAATAATAATAATAATAATAATAATAATAATAATAATAAATATAGCTGCAAGCAGCAATGCGGATTCCTCCTCAAAATGGCAAATCATTTCAAATTGATCAGTAGAGGGTTGGGGTTAAACCCTCTCAATGGATGAATCCAAAAAACATGTATTTCTGTCTGAATCCTAAACGAAACATTTTCAGTCTACAGGAAAATCCATCATACCTTATGGATCCTTGAGGCGTTTTTGTTCCCAATGAGAAATGAGGCATGTACACCAAGATTCAAAAGAATTGGTTAAATGGCGTGGAAATGGTATCACTTTGAAAATATTTTTTGGGGCGTGGCCTGTAGCGCCTCCTATGGGCAAATGTGGGTCATTCTTGGTTTGTGGGTTCCTGTTGGCCTGTAGTATCAATGTACATAATTAGAAAATATTTGACCAGAAAATGGGACTTTTGGAAATTACCTGTAGCGCCCCTAGGGGTGAATGTTGGCCATTCTTGGTTTGAGGGTTCCTGTTGACCTGTAGTATCAATGTACCAAATTAGAACATTTTTGACCATAAAATGGGAATTTCGGCGTGGCCTCTAGTGCCCCCTAGGGGTGAATGTTGGCCATTCTTTGTTTGTGGGTTCCTGTTGGCCAGTAGTATCAATGTACCATATTAGAAAATTTTTGACCAGAAAACGAGAATTTTGGGAGTGGCCTGTAGCGCCCCTAATGGCAAATGTGGGCCATACTTGGTTTGTGGGTTCCTGTTGGCCTGTAGTATCAATGTACCAAATTATAACTTTTTTGACCAGAAAATGGGAATTTCGGCTTGGCCTCTAGCGCCACCTAGTGGTGAATGTCAGTCATTCTTGGTTTGTGGATTCCTTTTGGCCTGTACTATTAATGTACCAAATTAGAACATTTTTGACCAGAAAATGGGAATTTCGGCATGGCCTGTAGTGCCCCCTAGGGGCGAATGTTGGCCATTCTTGGTTTGAGGGTTCCTGTTGACCTGCAGTATCAATGTACCAAATTAGAACGCTTTTGACCAGAAAACGAAATTTTGGAGTAGCCTGTAGCGCCTCTAAGGGCTGAATGTGGGCCACACTTGGTATGTGGGTTCCTGTTGGCCTGTAGTATCAAAGTACCAAATTAGAAAATTTTTGACCAGAAAATGGGAATTTTGGCTTGTCCTGTAGTGCTCCCTAGTGGCGAATGTCGGTCATTCTTGGTTTGTGGATTCCTGTTGGCCTGTACTATTCTTGTACCGAATTAGAACATTTTTGACCAGAAAATGGGAATTTTGGCTTGTCCTGTAGTGCCCCCTAGTGGCGTATGTCGGTCATTCTTGGTTTGTGGATTCCTGTTGGCCTGTACTATTAATTTACCAAATTAGAACATTTTTGACCAGAAAATGGGAATTTTGGCATGGCCATTCTTTGCACAGTACTAGTAGCAATACGTAACTGAACGAAGTAC
>NW_026265635.1:0-6790 GCF_025860055.1 Xyrauchen texanus
TCCTACACCATTGTAAGTCAATTGGGGCATTTTTGGGCAGCTCCTGCCCCCCAGGGGTGCAACTTTTACCCCATTTTGAGGTATGCTCTTACAGAGCCTGCCAGCCTCTTCAAATGTGGCAAATCACACGTTTCTGCGAAATCCTCGCTCGGAGCTGTGACGCGTCAAAGTTTGTCGCAATGTTAAGTCTATGGGATTTTTCGGCCGCTTTTTTGCCCCTGGGGCAATTACCGTACCCCGATCGCTTATAAAAGTCATAGCACACGTGTCCTCAATAGGCCGTTCGATTTGACACCTCATTCGTGGGTCTACGCCAAACGGTGCGGGACGAGTTAGGTGCCGAAGTTTTGTACGGAGATAGAATAATAAAAAGTATAAAAATAAAAATAAGTATGTGAGATTACAATAGTGATGCTTTGCAAGCACCACTAATGAAAGAGTGCAAGAAATCTTAGAAATTCATAATTAGAGGGTGACATCAACAATAGCCCACCAACACTGAATACATGTCTAAATGAAAAGGTGTGTGTGTGTGTGTGTGTGTCCTCTTCGTGTGTAAAAGCACTAGCCGCGTGCGCGTGCGGTATGCACGGTCGACGATTGGTCAGCTGCGTGCACGCACTAGATTGCGGAGGCTCTGCGTTGCGTTGTCAGTGAAAGAAGCCTGCGCTATCAGAAGACACGAAAGAGGTGTAGCGTGACGTTCACATTAACGGGGCACATGATATACATGGAGTAGCCTATATTAGATTACACTTAACATTTAGGCTGCTCTATGTTCGGCAATTCTGTCTTAAACCTCAGCGTTGTGTCATGGATATTATAATTTCTAGAGATGCCAAAATTCACATCAAGGTTAAAGGCAAAATCCTTCAGCCCAGCAGCATCTTCACAACGTAGGCTACGACAACTGGAATGGTGAGATTCGTGACATCGCCTCTGCTTGAGGAACATGAATGGCACATTGTAAAGGTAAGAGGATACAAATAAAGAAAGATGGGTTATTTCTGTAAAAAAAAAAAAAAAGGATATTCTCATGTTAATGCATACAAATAATTTATGCAGACAATTCTCCCCTCCCCGTCAGTTACGGTTAAAATACATCTGCCTGGGCAAGTATTGGTTAATAATGGATTCCCGATTTGGTGCAAGTTATGTGATCACGTATTCTCTCTCTCTCTCTCTCTCTCTCTCTGTCTGTGTGTGTGTGTGTGTGTGTGTGTGTGTGTGTGTGTGTGTGTGTGTGTGTGTGTGTGAGCGTGTATTTATCACTTTGTGGGGACCAAATGTCCCCATAAGGATAGTAAAACCCAAAATTTTTGACCTTGTGGGGACATTTTGTCAGTCCCCATGAGGAAAACAGCTTATAAATCATACAAAATTATGTTTTTTGAAAATGTAAAAATGCAGAAAGTTTTCTGTGAGGGTTAGGTTTAGGGGTAGGGTTAGGTTTAGGGGATAGAATATAAAGTTTGTACAGTATAAAAACCATTATGTCTATGGAAAGTCCCCATAAAACATGGAAACACAACTGTGTGTGTGTGTGTGTGTGTGTGTGTGTGTGTGTGTGTGTACGTGTACAAAACGCAATGTTCTCTGCTCATCATATGACATACAAGTTTGTGACAGGCGAAATTAAATTTAAAAAAAAATTACAACCCCTATATATAGCCTATACATTCAGTAAGAATTGTAGCTATATAATTGTATATACAAGATTCTCTTTTGAAATCAAAATAATATTTAAATATAAAATAGATAATTATATTGCACAATAATACGATATTCTAAAATATGTAATCAAACACTTCACCAAATATAATACATGTAATAATATAAATATAATTATATATTACAATATTTGTAAAATTAAGTTGTATGCTAGTATATAGACAATACAGCATATTATATATATATATATATATATATATATATATATATATATATTATACACAACTGTTTTAAATAAAATAGGGTTATAATGAGTAAGTGTTATTTTCTGAAATACATTGTGTGGCCTTATTTTGAATTATAGAGCCTTTTAAGCATCTAACTAAAGTCAAATCTACTAAAATAAACAGACGTAGTTGATGGATTAGCATAACCCTCATTTTATCCATCTTCAACCTATATTGTTTTATTTAGCTTATCATTTTCAGGTATATCCAGTTAATTAAGGATATGCAGTTTGTTAAAATGTTCCATAGCTGAATTATTAAAACTGTGCTGAACAGATGGTTTCTGAGATTTTGACATCCCAATTGCTATTCTTACCCACCACAGCATCTCATAATTTTCCCCAAGAAGAATGCTGCAACAGAACAACAACAATAACTACCCCTGCCTGGACATGGCCCATAGGGAGCTACTGCATGAATGCAGAAGAACCAATGTCTCATTCACCAGTGCCCTTGAATTTGGAGCCATACCCCTGATTAAAGGCCTCAGAGCATGGGCCATGAGTGGCGGCTACTCCAAAGCCAGAAGAAAGGCTGCTACTGCACCTCGGGCACCGGGCACATGCCAACAGCCACTTGAAAACAAGTTTGGGCAGAGAAGCTGGTCAGGTCAGATTAGCAGTGCCTATGGGCCGACACTGGAGACTACAACTAGTACAACAAGAATTCCAGGTGTCAGGCAAGGTGGCCTTGGTGCTCTTGTAACTGTGGCCACTTTGAAAGGTACAGAGGCGGGTGGTAGGCAGACTCAGACACGATGTCTCTTTCTCAAGGCACAGGGAAGAGACAGCTACATCTGTGCTGTTGGAAACCGAGGGGCGGGGATGAGAGTCATAGGTCCCCATTCTCGTAGTGTCATTCTGGAGGGTACAAAGGAAGAAGTCAGAAGTTCCTCAAGGGGACCAAGGGTTAGCCACGATGGGACGGATGATGGTGGGGTTCTCAAGGCCAAGCCAAGGGCCATAAGAAAGTGGAGAAAGTGCAGTAAAACAGCAGGATCAACTGAGAAAAAAATGGCTAAAGTGTACATCCCCAGTGAATGTTGTGAGCCGGAACATGGTGACCAAAACGATTCTGCAATCTCAGAAGTCACTTCAGAACCAATTAACAGAACGTCACATAAGACTGTGCCAGACAGAATAATGCAATGTGAGACAGAAAAAAATTGTATGGAAGGTAGCAATACCATTTCTCCAGGTAGTCAGCAAAGTCAGGAAGATGTCACAGAGTTGAGCAAAGAAAAAAGGGCTCATTCACCCACATCAGTGGATACTGTTGCACCTGAGAGCACAGACCCACAATCCTGCTGCTCTTCTGCTAAACTATGTACCAATACAGGTGAGCAGATTAAGGCTGGGATGGGTATTAGTCCATCCTATAAATGTTTTGAAAGTTTTGAAGGACCCAACTGTGCCAATGATGATACACAAAGAGACACTGAGGTCAGCAAATGTGAAACTGACCTTGATTCAAATGAACATCAGAATATTGAATCAGAAAACAAAGATAAAAACTTTGTTGCTGATGTGCCAAATTTAGAAGGAGCATGTGTAGTATGTAAAGCCTCTCAGAGTCCATTTGATAGTCCAAGAGTAAAACAGACCACAATAAACTGTAGTACCATGCCAAGGTTAGGTCACACACTCATGAAGACTTCCTCTGAAGTCCTGTTCAAAAACATTCACGAAAATCATGAATCTATGACAAACAAGTGCTTACTGAACTGTGAGAATCAACATTCTGTGGAGGCTGGCAATGTCACAACACAAGTTCACACTCTAGTGGGAGGTGAAAGCAACACTTTAGAAAAGAAGTGCCAGCTGCCTGTGTGCTTACCTCAGCATTGGGAGGAATTAATCACAGAACATTGGGAACTTGAAGTTCAGCAGTCTGACAAATCCTCTTCACGAGGCTTTAACACACCACCAGCCAGTATCACTGTAACCACTATGCACTCCCTACCTAATCCTGCCCCTACCACCACCGCAGGCATAGCAACAGCCATCCCAGCACTAAACAAGGGGGAGGCGGGGGCTAGAGCTGGAGACTTGCTGCCACTCGTGAACTCAGAGTTGCAATCAGAGGCAGAAAGAGTTGACAACAGGGACAAGGTGGCCACTGACGAGGAATCTCTTCATGTGGGCAAGGAGAAGGCGGATGAGAATGAGTTTGGGGCATTCATGCAGGCAGGTGGAGAGCAGCTCTGGACAGATAGGTTCCAACAGTTGGCTACTGGAGAGGATTACAATAGTGGTAAGTACCCACAACACTTTCAATACTATCTTGAAAGAAGCAAGATTATGAATCCTTTCTGTCACCTAAGACAGAAGCTAGAAAAAGCTACTGTAATTTCCCTTCTTGAGCGGGAACATGCCTTTTGTTTTGATTTGTGTGAGGAGATGAACATGGAGTCCCAGTGTTCCAGTGCTACATAGTCTGTCTGGATTGACCTGGATTCCTTCATACCCCCTCACTTCCCCCGACCTCATGTGAAGATATTAATTATTTAAATCACTGCTTGGAATTTCTACCCTTAACAACCCCATCACCCCCTCGCTTTCGCTCTCTCTCCCTGTTGCTGTGTAATAGCCCAAGGCAAGCGGCAGCATTAAAAAGACATGCAAAAGCTAGGCCATTGGGACAAGAGGGGAGGCCAACCTTCCCTGTGCATAAACAGATAGTCTAGAGGGAATAGCATGATTAAAACAGAGGACAAACACAGCATTATATATTCATTAAGTACTGTATATATTCTTACTCTAGTTTCTTGTAAAAAAAAAAAAAAAAAAATAGGTCATTTGTAGATCATTTCTTATGATCAGTTCTTTTTTGAAACCATATAACCTACCTTTCCACAATCGACATTGAACCTGGACTACATTTTATTCTTTGACATTCTATTTTCAGAGTGTTAAAAACTTGACAAGAGTATTCCCACCTGTCAGTTATTGCTCGTGTACATTGGTGTTTGAAAAACCTTCCCACTAAATAAAGCAGAACTTGATTACAATATAAAAACACCTTGTGGTCTTGGATGAGAGCTAAGGAAATGAAACCTTAAAGATTTACATCTTTTTACATCAGATTAACTATCTCCTCTTAGGGGAACTTTCAAGTTCCACTCATGCAAATGAACCTACATCCTGGACATCTGATTGGACAGCAGGCCAGTCATTCCAGCAATCAGAGAGCACATGGACTGCCTTCAGCCAGAAGAATGTGGAGCAGAAAATAGTGCCTGGTGGTCAGTGGTGGCCTTTAACTGTGGAAAAGCCAAGCCTCTCTCCTCTTTGTGATGTGGTATGGGTTTATGCTATGGAATCATAATTATATCATATACTGTACCTTCAGTTCTTAGGAATGTATTGAAAGACAGAGGGACTACTAAAGTGACATCTTGGTCTGCTCATCATCATTATACAAATATATTTCATAACAATATATCTTCAAATTTAAGAACTTTGAATATTAACTACAACATTGTTTTATCACTGTTAATGTTGTGATGACCTTTTGCATTTATGTGTGTATGTGTGTGTGTGTGTGTGTGTGTGTGTGTGTGTGTGTGTGGGTGTAATGTAGTCAAGTGTGTTTCAAGAAGCCTTTCCCTTAGAAAAGCCTTCCTGTAAAGATCCTGATTACATTCCTACACTAAAACAGCTTCTGCAAGGACCATCTGAAAACAGCAATACAGGCAAGCCAAGGTATGTAGCATTCAGAATCAATGGACCCTTTACACAGACTTACAATGCTGCAATGGGGTTTCAAATACAGCTGCTGATGGAGTGACAGTAAATGTGACATCTTTCTCTTTTCTGACTGTAGTAATCCACCACTCTGTTTTCTTCTTTTGCTATTGTAGAAAATGGGAATGCAAAAATAACATTTGCTGTGGTTTTCCATTTACCATTTATAGAAGTTTACCCCACTGTAATTTACTTCAGCATTCCAAATTCAGATATGTAGAAAAATGTCCATTATGTACAGTTTTAATGCGCTAATGATTAATTTATTAAAATAATATTTGTGTTGTTTTTAAATGGCTTTATGTCATTGAACCAATAGATTAATCCTTTATTGCCACCTTTCGATAATACACGAGATTACTCAATTGCATCAGATAAAACTTGGTTTACAATGCCTTTGTGTGTCAAAACTGTTGTTTTGACACACTCACAGAATTATTCCATGAAATATTCCATTCTGCATTTCATCCTCTTTTTAGCCATGACTGAAATTGTAAAAACAACACTTTGTTTGATAACTAGACATGCAATAAAGGTGTCATTTGCTTCTCTTCCATTTTAATGGTGTACGTACAGTTCCATGTTAATAATTTTGCTTTGGCAATAAGGAAGCAGAGCTTACTTGATGGACTCCAGGATCTGGACAGGATGATTGGTGTGAAAAATAAGAGGGCAGAGTCTCTGTCTTGTAAACTTCTCCTTCAGTCTTTGCATTTGGGACGTCTTAGTTCTGTGAGTATGCTGTAACGTGGCAGTTGAGAAATATGAATCCATTGCAATAATATATTGTAAAAAGAAAACTTTCTCAGTACTGATCATCATACTGTGACTTTTTAGAAATGTTTGGTGCATCAAACACTTCACCATTCTTGGTAGCTTGTAATACAATATCGATACGAATTCACATTAACTTTACCACACTCACATACATTAAATTGATCATAATCGGGCTTGACATGTACACAGAGTTAAGTGAAGAATATACTGAATATTAAATAACATAACCACACAATCATCTTTCTTCTTTACCCCAGGAATGTGTGGCAGTTCGAGTGAAGACCAGTGCCAGGTTTTCTCCAAATCTCC
>NW_026265637.1:0-6770 GCF_025860055.1 Xyrauchen texanus
GAAAAAAAAAACTTCCATATTTACATATAAAGGCAGTCTGCACATTTTCAACTTGCCCAGCCAAATACACTTTCACAATGCAAAATAATCCTGCTGCACTGGGAAAATGTGATGTGAAAATGTTAGTCCAACAAACTGGAGATATACACCACAAACTTTCAGAGAAAAAGGCTAGGCCAGCAACCAAACTAAAAAGAGGGAAAATAGCAAAGGCCCTAACGCATGGACCCAGTCAGTGTTTTTACAGCGCACTACAATCAACACCAAACGAGCAGCTCCTGGCTGGGAACATGACGGAATCTCTCAATAAAAAAAGTGTTAAAAGTTATAGGCTCAGAAATGAGGAAAAAGGAGTCCATTCACTCCAATGTCATGATGGAAATATACTTAATGCAGACATTGCTCAAGGAATGTGACACAAAATAATTCACGGTACCAGGCAACGTACAGCTTTTCAGTATGAACTGCTCATTGTTCATTCAGTACACCGAGCTTGGCATCAGCATTCTTGTGCATCATTTGTGAAGTAAGTCTCCCGTGTCCCTCTATCTTGATGCCACTGGAGGAGTTGTGTCAAAATACCGAACAGCCGGCGTGTGCTGTACTATGCACTCGTTCTTCCAGGGAACTCTAGAGATGCTCCACCTCTTCCCATCTGTGAAATGCTCTCCAACAATCACTTAATACCACCAATCACATTCTGGCTCATGCAATTTACATTGCATTTGTCAAAATACACACAAATAAATGTTCACCAGGTCGAGACTGATTACAGCTGGGCTTTAATACAAAGTGTAATGCTTGCTTTCAACAAAGAGCACATCAGCTCTTACCTCGACAGAGCATACAAGTTCTGCATTGGGAAAACATCATGGGATGAAATGAAGTCATATACTGTCTTGCACATTTGCTCTGCACACATTTTGAAAGCTGTCAGACAGGCAATCTCTAGGCAAACAGATGACAAAGGACTGAGAGACTTTGCCACGTATGCTTTCCAGAAGACTCCAAAATGCCAACAACATGACTGAATCAAGAATTGTGTTCCGTGCATTTTGTGGCCTGCTCACAACCCCACAAAACACAAACCTTGAACACAAACCAAAGAAAGTCTGTGTGTTTTGGAGAGTGTCATTTCAAGATCCAAAGAGGATACACTGGAAGAAACTTCCCAATCTGAAGACTGGGAAATGTGTGAAAGTGAAGAGAGAAGACATGCAATGACCATCATTGGCAGATCACCATTCACTGCTTTCTTCCAGCAGATCATGAAAGAGGTGAAGGAAGAAGAGGAAGGTGATGAGACATGTTTGGCCAAAGAGGACAACCCATACTTTTGTCCGGGCATCCTCACTGTCCTCTTTGATACCTACCTTGCCATTTTTCCTCTTTGGAGTGGCTTGCTGTTGGGAGACCTGACTACCGGTAGGTATGAATCTTGTGAACAGGATTTGGTGACAACATTGACACTACCAAAAACAAGAGATACCAATTGTCACATAGAAAGGTGGTTTGGAATTGTCAAACATTCCATAATGCATAAACAACAAAATGTAAAACCAGGAATCTTCATAAGAAAAACGCATCAGTCTCTGCAAACAAGATATACACAGCACATCATTCTGCATAACCTTCCTCAAAAGCTGTTGCTCCAGCCTGAGCCACCTCTGAACCTTGATCAGTGTCAAGAAACTTGGATGAAGAAGAAGGAAGAACGTTTCCCAAACACCAAATCCAAATTCTTTTCTGTTCCTCAGAGAATGCCTGTTCCACAAAAAAAGAAAAGAAGGATCCACAAAGATAAGCCAAAAAGCCACAAACAGTCAAGTCCTGAGCCAATGCAGCTTCCTGCAGAGGCACTCCCTGTAGAGGAAGAGGTAATTAAGTTAGTACAACAAATGAAACTATTTATTGCATATATTCAGCTAACTTATTATTGACTATATGAAGTGTGTAACATTCACAGATTGACATGTTATGGACAAAACCGCACAATGAACTGGTTGTAGCCATTGTGAAGTCTGACGATCAGAATCTGGAGTTCCTGTTACATCATGAGGAGTTCCTAACACTGAAGCCGCATGACTGGTTATTTGGAGAGGTACACATATCATAACAAAAATATCTAGTAAAATTGTACTATATATACATTTATAAACTATAAAAAATGTTGTACCTAAGAAAAAGTAAATGCCAGATACTAAATGTTTTTTTCTCAATGTACGTACTAATTTAAATAAATTGAATAATTGCAATGATTTATCTTTTTTTTCCCAGACGATCGAGTGCTATTTAAGAGCTGTACTTAATGCAAAGGGTGCAAATATCTACCAGCTAAGCCATTACACCACAGGTGTCATTTTAAATGGCCCAGAAGACCAGGTCATACGACAAGGTTTGAAAAAAGTGAGTGCAACTACTTATGATTCTGCATTTTTAAATGTCCATTTATTTTACAGTACACAAATACGTTTATTTACATTTCTGATATATAGGTCAACTTTGAGCAATATGATGGGGTCATCTCTGTTGTAAATATCAGACACGTGCACTGGAGGTTTGTGGTAAGTAAAAATATATTATAAGTAAAAAATAAAATTATTGTGTTGTATGGCTATTACAGATAAACATTGATACACCCATACATAAATGTTTGACCTTTTCACAGACATTTAATTGAATGACTAATTATTATTCTTTTTTTTTATATTTAGTGTCTACATGCTACAACTAACACCATTTTCATACTTGACCCTCAACGTGGTAGTGATGAAATGAAACTTGCCACACAAGCATGCAAAAAAATTTGGGTATGTTATGTTGTTTAAAAAATCTGTAACCTTTTTCGATCTACAACACTAATATTGGAATATTAGCATATGGATGTTGCTGAAGACCACCACAACCCCACACACTGTATTTTTCCTACAACAGGGAATATTTCAGGAAGAGAGGAAACCAGCATGGAAGAAAAGACTGGGTGGACACTATGTGGAAGTCTGGGACAATACACCATTCGTTCCAGGAGGATGCTTTCAGCTGTGGTGTCTTTGTGATGCAGGTAAATGGAGGGAAAACTACTTTACATAAACACTGTTCTCACATTTTCCCATATGAGACTAGTAATGTTCTCCGCTCTCCTTCTAGATGGCCAAGCAGGTGGTGGAACACTTTCCAAAAATTCCTGAGAGCATCAATATAACACCCAGCAAAGAGGAGATGTGCCACATCAGGAAAAATGTTGCCAAAACAATTTTGCAGGCATCAGGTATTGGCAAACTATTTTGAAAGTACAGTTTATTTCCAGAGACAGAGTGATGGAGTATAATTATCTACATTATCAGAATTGCAGTGTCGAGAGATGAGTATTGCTCTGTATGTGGACAAAAAGACACTAAGGACCAAACAGAGGAGCTCTGCACCTGGGTATTCTTTATGTCATTATTGCCTATTTGTTGAAAGTGAAAAGAAATTGAAGAGAAAATGAGTTTTCACAAATACATTTCATAATTACAACAGTTTCTGAATAAATCTAACAATGTCCTATTTTTCGTCCAGGTTCAGTGTGAATTATGCCAGAGGTGGTTTCATGTCCAGTGCCTCGAAATGAATCTGCCACCAGAAGAGGAACCATGGATTTGTGGTTTGTGTTTGTAAGCTATTCAGTTAGAGGAGCTCATGCTAAAAGTGTGTTTAAATTGTAAAAAATATGTATGTATTTGATGAAGCAGAAAAAATACATACGTATATATATATTCTTGCTTATGTTTTATCAATTTTGCTTATGCTTTATCATTTAATCATTTGTATATTAAATATTATTTAAACAAATCTAATCAATCATATTGTAAGAAACATTACTATTAGGTTGATGTGTTTCTCATTAGTATCATTTAGATGTGTTTACCATTATTATCATTTGAAATGTATGCTTGCTGCTTTTCCTTTATTAATTTGTATGCCTCAAATGTAGCTGACTGATTTCGAAGTCTGTAAGTGTCCATAGACTGACCACAAATGCTTGAATGTCTCAGAATAAAGTGACAAATGAATGTTCTCTTAGCTAAACCTCTTGCAGAAGGGACATGTTGTGCAGTTCTGTATTGTATTAAGATGAACATAAAATAAACAACTTTCTGACTGACACTTTTAGGGTACCAGACAATGTGTGTATGCCTCACCCCACTTGTCCTGGCAAATTATCTCCGCCCCATAATTCCCTTTATAAAACAGACAATATAATTTTCCTTCAATGACTTAATATCAACAAAATATCTCAATATTGCTGATTCCAGATTCATTTCTGGAAGCCGGGCTAAATTAGCAAGCACTGTTACTGCATTCAGATATCAGATACAGACATTAAAGAATACATGAAAAGAACATTTCAGTAATTACACTGGTAACTTCTATAACAAAGTAAAATCTCACAAGCCTAGAGACGTCATTCAACTCATGTGATATTTAGAAAGAAAAATATTGATGAATACCTTGATAAGTCACTTATTACATTTACATTGAAGCAGCAGTTTATTCCAAAATCCACACCCAAAATAATCATCATGTTTGCTCATGAGTACTTGTCAATAATCTGATGGATTCAGTCCCACGGACAGTAATATTTCTGCAGGACTGTAAACATCAATCAATGTACATGAATTGTGTTATTGTTAGAGTTCCATGTTAAACACAGATGTCATACAACAGGAAAACATAAAATAGAGTTTAGCCATTCTTTTTATTGAACACCTGGAGAACACTGTTACACACTCTTTATCACAGATAAAAACAGAGGTGAATAAAACAGCAAGACATGGGCTGTAGTATGTTCTGTAGAGTCCAGACAAGATGATCCAACTTGCTTTGTAGCAGTCGTCTCGATGCTTTTCAAAACCTTTTGAAATAAATCATATGTCATTATTAAAACCACCACACTTACACAGTTCTTTTTCATTTTTTTTCCTCAAATAAATAAATAAATATAAACGGTTGTAAAATGAAGCAATTAACTATGTTCAGGAGATTAAACATGATTTTCCTTTCTACAGTCTGGATTGTTACCAAATTACAGTTCATGTACAGATTCATTCATTATTATTTCATAAACACCTTTTTAAACACCATCATTATAATGCAGGTTTTGTTGCTAAAGGACATTCTATAGCATCAGAACACATAATGTGAGAGATATTTGCCAGTAGGCTACAGTTGGCTAAAATGTAGTTGTCTGTTTGCACACGATGAAAAACAATATGAACTTTTTAGACGGTCCCTATCTTGGTTACGACACACATTGAATATTCATCTCTAAAGTACATGCTTAAAAATATACTTGCCCATTTTGATCGATTTTAAAAAATGTTGTAGTTCACAACCTTTGTTGTCAATATCATGTAGCTGCTTCGAATCTGAAAAAAAATTGCTTTATTGACTATTTAATTGAAAAAGTTCTTTAACGCGAATGTGCGAATGTGCGAATATCAAACCAACTTTACCTAAGTCTTGTCAAATCTTCTGCCGAGGGAGTGAATTGCCTCAAGTATATCCGCATTAGAGATATCTTCCACCTGATCAGGCCGCACTTTCTTCATTATGTGAACTTTGCTGGGAGTAACAGGTAAATTCTCAGCAGCACAAGACACGCTTGTTAGTTTCAGCAGAAACCTCCATCGCGTCAGTATAATCATGATCATTTCTGTTACTGCTCACAGTCTTCTCTTCGGAGTTACGTGCTCTACTTGTCATCTTTAGTATGATACAAAATAAATCTCTATTAAACCGTTTGGGAAAAGTCTAAAAATAAGAAATAAAACTTTGAGACTTTGCTAGCGAAAAAACAATGCCGCTATCTAGTACGCCATCTTGGCGGAACCTTGTTTTATTTTTTTTATTTTTATTTTTTATTTATTGCTTGAACAACAGTTACAAAACTTGAACAAATAAAATTAAATAAATAAATAATAATAATAATAATAATAAAATAAAAATAAAAGGGCCAGGGTCAAGTATACAAAAATATATAAGATACAAAAAACGGTATAATAAACAAAACAGACATTAAAAGGCTTTGACAATTCACAAAATCATAAATGTATTCAATAAATGAATGGTTTTAACAGCTTTTTTGTTTGTACTGTCCTTAATAGAAACCATATAATGTTCTAATTCTTTCAATACCACAGAAAAAAGAGGTTTCTGATTGCTGAATTTACACCGATGAATATGGAACTTAACAAATATAATCACCAAATTAATAATATACGCTTCATTTTCCATACTTTTTTCATATTTGACAAAACCAATTATTACATGTTCATATAACAAAAGGAAGTTGCAATCCAATTTGTCATTAATAAATTTAGAAACTTCCCACCATAACCTCTTTGTATACTGACAATGCCAAAAAATATGAGGTACAGTTTCTGGTTGCAAAAAATAAAATGAACAATTTACATCTATATCTTTGTTAAATTTGGATAGAAAATGTTTAGCGGGGTAACATTTGTGCAATATCTTAAATGAAATTTCCTTGACCTTATTTGTAATGATATATTTATTAGGCAACAGCCATATCTTACTCCAATTCCTAGTTCCAATAAACCTTGACCAATAGGAAATGGCATGTGGTTTACTAACTAGTTCTTTCTGAAAAAGTGAACGTATAACCTTATTGTTTTTGCTTGTCGAAAAACAAACTTTACCACAAAACGTATCAGCTAGATGCAGTACAGGCACACTTTTAGAGTATGTAATACCTCTACATAAAGAGA
>NW_026265638.1:0-6716 GCF_025860055.1 Xyrauchen texanus
GTAAGAAAACTCTCGGAGTCTTGAGTTCCAGATGCCAAAATTGTAGTTTATTGAACACCAACAAACATGAGACCTGCCAGCTGTCCGTTCTGACTGTCTTAGTCCAAAACCTCCTCTTCTATACATTTTGTTATCTGGCATTACCTCATTTCTGTGCCCCTTTGTTATTTTTGTAACCAATGGATACTATTTGCCACCATTATCTCACAGAGCCTTTTGATATCTTTTTACTGGTAGAAACTTGGCTTTAGTCTATCTTCAAGGTCCTTAGTCTCATTATTTTGTTACAGCTGGGTGCTCTTTGTGGCCTCTGCAGCATCAACACTTTTAGTAACCTCATATGCTCTCTCCTGGGTCACACAAAGGCTAGGAAACTCATGTAAGTATTTTGATATATAAGAAACATACTAGAATATTGAAAAATATACTATATATTCCCACCTCTGAGACTTAAAAAAGTCTCACACTCTATTTCCCTCAAACCAGAGTGCAGTCACACAAGCTAGCCTGTCCCATTTCATCATGTAGCCAAAGTAGGCCACTCAGTCCACTATCCAATGCCATTTTTATGGGGCTGCACTCTGCAGAACTTGGGACCAAACCTCTCCATCCACACTTAACTAGGAAGGAGTAAAAGATCCCAGTCCTCTAGCTAGCGCTGTGCCTGGGGGTGGGTGACAAAAATCAACTCATTTGTAATAAGCATGTGCATGCAAATGTGAAGCCTTACGTGATGTAGAGTACAATTGATTATCCATTGAGTAGAAGATATATATATATATGCTTTAACAAAACACTATTAAAAGTAACATAGTAATATTTATCCTTCGTTGCCAGAGGAACTCACAGACAATTCCGGTAGCCTGGAGCGCTATCTGGTGGTGTGTTGGAGCAGACAGCGGGTTTTTAAACCACCAGTTGAGTCTATTTGCTCTTGCAGCCAAGCACTGAGGTGCTCGTCGCTCCTGTCTTCAAATATAGCTCTTATATGTCTTCTCTTGGCAATAACTTCACATATACATTATATGGAACCATAATTATCAAAAATGCTACTTCTATTTGGTTAGATACAGTGTACTAAAGATATACTTCACCAATAAGTAATAAGTAATTGGTTACATTGATAATAGGGGAATATGTCAAAAATAACAAACAAAACACCCTCTAACTCCTTTCTTGAGATGCTACCTATTTTGTTATGTAAAATGAAAGTACAATAGTCTTGCTGTCTCCCTTACTATCAAAAACATGAGAAAAGTGTTCAAAAATAAAATTCCCCTTACATTGTTATTTTCTTGATTGCTTCTCAGTAAATCTCATCAAGTTCATCCAATCCTGGCCCAATGGTATATTGTCTGGTTGCTACACTTGTTTGCGTTGTCATCATTGATATGGCTACCATTTGCTTAGCCTCCGTTCTAGTCAAAATTGATCTCAGAATGGGTATAATACAACATAACAATAATGCAAATAGGGTCAGTCCCATAACTACTATTATACCTATTTTCATTAGCCCCAACTTCCATGAACCAAAAAGATCATCAAACCATTGCCCAAACCGCTGATCTCTCCCTACATTAGATTTAAATTCCTTTCTCAGGTCATGCAGTTTCCTCATCGCCTGGGTAAAAGTTCCTTCTGGGGATGTATTATTTGGTATGTATGTATATACAGCAATCTAAATCTAAACCTAATCACATTATTATTAAAAAACATTTCATCATCTAAATGCCATATTACTGCACAATTGCCCTTAAATTGTCCTACATTCGTTTTTCCTTTCGTTTTGTTAAAGCATTCATACTCCAGTTGACAATTTATTTTATATGATAATGTGCTTTCTTTTTTCTCATTATCCACACGTATTTGTCTAATTTTCTGCCTTCATCTCCCCACCCTATCATCTTATAATATTTATCATATTCCGGATGACCCAAGAATGCCAAACATTCTGCTGGGCAGTACACTGTTCTCCCTGTTTTACCACAATTTTTTGGCATAATACTCAGCGCAATGCTTATAATCATACTGATTTGGGACTACTACAAATTTTTTCAATGGAGTGGGCGAGCACATTACACAGTTTGTCATTTTTGCTTGCTTAGCTGTATATCTGGCCCATTTATACCAGTCATTTTGATTTGCATATTGTAATAGTTCCTCTGTTCCTGCTGACTCTATGGGTTCCATATCATTTTCTAAATTGATTTGCTTTTTCAGTCTTTGGGTGATTATTTTGACAGGTGTCTTTTGAGGCGGATTCTTCGGTTTGTTCTGCTTAGCCAAATTGCTTATCCAGATTCTTTGCTTTTCGGGTTCACCTTTGTTTAGTGATCCAGGCGTTCGCTTCTTTCTGATTTCTCGTGCTATGTTATCTAGTCTCTGCTCATTCGGGGGAATAACATTGAAGGTCTGAGATGTCAATTGTAGGAAATTCATCATACCATAGTCGTTGTGACAGTCCTTCACCTGGAGAGTCTGGGCCTTCCTTGATCGCCTGTCCAGTAGGCCCTGTATAGGAGGCAATACCTGTCCCAAATATGTTAGTAACAGCATCATCAACACTAATACCTCCTTGAGCTTCCATTCTTTCTCCATGTGCCACAACTCTTCCTCGAACAACTGCGCTTGTTGGCCTGTTTCATTTCCTTCAGTTGCTTCTGAATCTGTTTCAGCAGGACGATCACTTTCTTCTTGTCTTTCTCCTTCACCTTCTTGGTCCTGTTCCTCTGTGACATGTACTTCCGTCTCACTTTCTATGCTTTCCTGCTCTGCTGCGGCACTTCAATCCCTTTTTCTGCCACAGCGTGCTCTTCCCCTACTTTCGCTTGTCCTTCTACTTCCTCTTCTCTTTCCTCAGATTCTGTAGCCGGTTCCTGCTGATCTTCTTCTTCCTCGGGTTCTTAGTTTTGTGCTTGCTGCTCTTCTTTGTCTGAATCTTGCCTCGTATTCATCGTTGGGAAGTCCATATTCATAGTTTCTTCAATATAGTCCGTCAAGTGCTCTGTACTTTCTTAATTCACATTCTGGAGTATTTTGTTTTAGGTCAGCTTCATTGGAAAGGCCATCCAAGATCCCCAAGGCTGATTGTAGGGAACCCACTCTGCAGCATGCTTTCTTAGAATTGTTCATCTGGTGATCCTGGTCCTTCTTGGGACGTTTCTCTGGTAGGCCCCATCATTGGGGGCAACACTTGTCCCAAGTATGTCAGTAATAACATCCATATTAATATGTCTTTCTTATTCATTGGTATTGTAGGCCGCAATTGTTTTCCACCTTCTCTCCTTCAGCTGGTCATCCTGTCCTAACTTGCTTCAATGATGGCAACAGTATGACTATTTCATTTTATATGCATAAAGAACACTGTAATCACCTCATATGGTTACATGTTTTATATTAACTAACAATCATTACTTTCTGCATTCATTTGGTTAATATATTAAATGATTTCCCTTATTAGAGTCATTTGCTACACACACATTTGTTGCATCTCATTTCTAGCACTAAATAACACATGGGTCCTCTGCCTCCTCCAGGCAGGAGCCAGGCATAGCCTGACTTTGTTCCAATTAAAAACATTAGATCATCCCATATCTATACACAACATTTTTCATGGTCATTCACAGAAAGGGTAATTCACAAAAAGGCTATAATTCTCCACAGAGGAGATAAACTACCACAGGTGTTCCTTATCTTAAAACTCCCTACTCATTCACTTATCACATACATTTCATTTCCTCCTGTTTCCCAAGGACTCTCAATGTCTGTATCACATTAATTAATTTTCCCTGCAAGCTAAGCTGTTTTTCATAGTTTCAGACTATATCAGAGTAATTCAGAGTATTAAATCAATAAAAGAATGATCAAATATATAGCATATTATTGGAGGAATCAATTTCCTCCCAGTTTGGTCTTTCTGTTGCATTGGGCCATTTACACTGATCAGTACTTCATCTGTTTTTTTTACATAATTATTTAATCAGTGGTAACACACAATATAATATTATTCCCTTCTCAAGAATTGTTGTTTCAATTATTATACCAATTGTAGCCAACCCTGCACCCTATTTCTTAATTAATTCCATTTATATTGTTACAAACAAACAAGACAAGCAATCTTAATCTTTAGTCACCACCATGTATCTTTTCCATTCTTCATTACTTTTACAATGTACATGAGTTCAATTAAAGCATAAGTAAAAGTAATAAATCATCTTCCAGTCTAAATTCATTATCATACAAACATTCCCATGTTTGTTTAATACTTCTATATAAAGTCAAGCACTCCTTTGTCTGCAACGGTTCTCAAAACTTTACCCCAAAAACCAATCTATAAATAATCCTCTACACAGGGTATGATCCCCTGACAACACAGTGACAGAATGCTTGGTATTTAACACTGTGATAAGTTATTTTAGTAAAGCGGTTATTAAAATGCAGCATTTATCCACCCCTTAAAACCCTTTCAAACCTTCTTGGGCGGTGACGCCATTGTCAAGTCTTAACCGTCATTGGGTCGTCACCTCTTGCCCCTGGTCTTGATACTGCTCAGTCCTCAATCCGTAATAATTTGGTATCAGTAAACAGATATTTTCTTTTTCAGGGAGTATCACCAGAGAACCGACACAGCCAATGGAACATCTACAAATGCTTAAATATGGAGACAATTCAAAACATGGTTAAATTCAAAAAAGCATTATTAAAAATTCATCAATCTATTAAAATTGTCCAAAGTAAAAGTAAAATATGCTAAAATTGAACTCATTTAAAGATCATTCATTTCCATTCAGGTTTTATTTCTGCTACTTTAGCAAATGTTACACAAAACTATGTATCATGGTGGGGACTAACATCAGAACAAAGCCTCTCAAGCTTCTAGGAAGCTTAATTAAAAACATCACCTCAATTCAATAATAGTCTCTAGATAGTTTTTGAACCTACATTTATTCTTTCAGATGAATTTTCAACTTAATCTGTTTTCTTTAGTATAAACCCTTAACTTTAGATTGCCCTCTTAATATATAAAATCTTTAATCATTGATGAGGAGAGCTGTTTGAACTCCTTCATATCACGCTATCTAACATTAGTGTCAAGGCACATCATTTTACATATAAAAATAAAATCAAACCAAAATAAAATGAAATAAAACACTTATGAATATTTCTTCAAATTCTGCTCTTGTGTTTCTGTTTCAAGCAGACACTTATCAATTTTAGACTGAGAGTGAGGAGTGGGGCATTACACTGTTTCACAATAATACATTTAATTTATTCTTCAACAGTAAAAATAGTGATATTTATAATAACTGATTATATTAACTGCTTTCAAACTTTCTCATCTCACACCATTTAAAAACAAAAACTACTCTCATCAAAAACTACTCTCATCTTACTTTCTTCTGTCCATTCAAACAACATACAAATAACCTTCTAATCTTTAATAAAACAGAACACAATGTCTTTTTCGACATTCTCTATATAATCAATACAACTTATGTTTAGCCTTCTGTTCATGCAGAGCTTTACATTTACAACACCTATCTTATTATTAATATATTATAATCCCTTTTTTATTATTAAGTAATAATTTATTATTACTACTTTCTCCATTTCTTACACTTTCTCAGGTGAAGGAACTTCCATTCTATCTAATAAAATAATATAAATCAAGTTTTTAAACTAACAGAAAAGTAAAAGATTAAACATAATAAAGTCTTAAAGACAAACATATCTAAAAACATATCTCTTTTCTTGTGTTTTGAAATAATTGCTCAGTAAGATACACTACTTACTTTTAATTTCTCATGACTCATTACATTATTTATTTATTTATTTATTTTTTTTATCCAAATGTTTCATCATCTTTTAACAGTTATCACTATTATACCTCTAAAATTACACTTTCATGTATTAACTATGGCAAACTAAAATAGTAGTAATAGAAATAGACACTCAATCAGCACTTTATAGCACACACTAAGCTCCTTTTTTTTTTTTTTTTTTTTTTTATTATGAGGGTACTCTCTGGAAAATTTGGGTGAGTAACCCATCCAATAGTTAACTCTATAACTTTGCCACATGTTTGTAATATTTACTCTTCAAATCAATAAATCAGTGGTTAGCTGCTGGATTTAAATTTAGACCCTCAGAACAATTTAGACACGGGCATTGAACCCATTGATGGCATTCTGGAAAATCATAAAGTGATCGTATAAGACTGAAATCAACTTTTCCAGAGAAATTTTAATCCATATTATAAATGGCAAATCAATAATGATTACCAGCAGTAATGAGCTTAGGAAGATCAATCAGATCAATCACATCATTTTCAGTCTTCTTTGTGTCCAGATTTCCTCCTGCAGCATTAGTAACTTCTATAAAATCATCTTTCTCAGCCGTCTGCAATGGTGAGAAACTAGTTCCAGAATGAGTTAGTGAAACAACACACATAATAATAACAAATGAAACACAGAATAGACACATGAATATGAACTTATTAACATTCATATATGAGGAAGTTATGATGTTCAATTTAATCTTAACCTTTCTCTATGGGCTTCACCTGCCCCAAAGACTAATTTTTAAATGATCCAAATCATTTCCTTTAATTTTAGTCTCAAATGCAGCTTCTCAGTGTATCCACGATCAACCAAGACCTATTCTGTGTATACCAAACAAAAATAAATAAAATAAAAATAAAATAGCTATCTATCTGC
>NW_026265640.1:0-6670 GCF_025860055.1 Xyrauchen texanus
TGTCACTTCAGGTTTTGTTAGGAAATGGCCCAAAGCAATCAAGAATTTATCAAGAATTATTTAATTTCTTAAAAGATACAAGATTTAGCAATAGAATATAAGATAGTGGGGGGTTTTTTTCTTTCAAATTTACAAACATTTATCGCTCCACACTCCAATCCAGTAGGTGGCGGGAATTCACCAACCGCCATAAAACAACAGAAGAAGAAGCGGGAGATTTGGAAAAGCTTTTGCCTGACTTGAGCACGAGATGCAGCTCCTTCTGTTGTTCCGTCTAAAAAGCCCTAAAATAGAAAAACAGATTAGAAAGCACATTTCAGAGTGAAGAGACAGAGATTTGGAAATAAAAGTGTGGATTGAAAGTTATCGAGTTTTCTCCAGAACATCGGATGAAAATGAAGATCATCTTTTATTTGCTCACTGTGTGTTTTGTGCTCGATGATGGTAAGACATTGATACATTCTTCCTATTAATGATGAAACATTCACAAACTGACACAGCTTCATATAATGAGCCCGAATGTGTTTGTTCCGTGTTATTATTATTATTTTTTTTTATTGCTTGACTGAAAATACAAAAATGCCACAGTAAACATAAAACTTAATACATAACGTCAAAGCTAAATAGCAGGAGAAAAAATACACATAATAAACAGGTAAATGACCAAGGGATAACAAAAATAAATAGTAAAAAATAACTAAATAAAAAAAAAAACCAAAATAATATTGTAAAAGGGGGTTAATTATCAAAGCATGTCTGCAAAAGTTTACAAAATTTTTTTTTTTTTATTATGCATACAATTTAAAGATTTGAGGAAGATCGCCAATTCCTTCTGGAAATGCACGAAGATGGGAGGATTCTTAAAAAAATCTAGATTTATGTATAAAGTAATTGGCCAAAACCACAATATTATTAACCACAAATTCAACATCACCATTGAGAAAAAAGACAGGTATTACATATTTCAAAGGTAACCAAACATGAAGGTCATCCCAGAATTTGTTTTGAAAATTTGCTAAAATAAAATAAATGTTCCAATGAATCTATGTCTGCTTCACAGAAGATGCATAAATAATAAATGAATAAATGTAATAATAAAAAAATAAAGGAATTGTCTTGATAAAACATATATAATTCGTTTTTAATAAAATGTAGTCCTGAATTTATTATTGCATGACTTTATTCCTTTATTATTTTCTATATTTATTTTTAACTTTTTTTATTCTTTTTAACTTTTAATTATTTATTCATTTATTTTGCATATTTTTATTTATGTGTTATTACATTTTTTATGTTTATTTATTCCCACATATATTTGTTTCCATATTTATATATTCCCATATATATTTATTTATTTATACATGTATTTATTTGTACTTTTCTGTGTGCAACATGTAAATGAGGGGGGCGGTCCTTGCGGAGCTCCAGTGCATCATTGGTCGAGAGCTCAATAGTATTTATCAGAAGCAGATGGACGTCCCACCTCAGCACGCCCTGACTCGCACAGATTAAGAATATGCAGAGAAACGTTTTGCAGAGAGTTTAACAATCCAGGATGTGCTTCGACATTCATACCGGCATACAGCTCTCCTAAAACATCAATAAGCACCTCTACTCCAAATGAAACAGTTATTTGATGTGGTCGACTTCATTCTTATGTCGCGCAACTCTCTAGATATATGTGAAGCGTCAGCTGTAGATTTATACACACACATAAACGATCAATGAAGCATGGTTGTATCTTTTACAATGAACAATCATAACAACAGAAAACAATATTATGGATTTGCAGACATCAAAATATTTAGTTAAATACGCAGAAAAAAAAAGAGAAGGACAAGGTTAAATCATATCATTTATGAAACTTGCTCATTTTGTGGTTTTGTTGAAGAAACAGCTCCCCATTTATTTTGTGATTGTAGTATAACCAATAAATCTTGAATTGACTGAAGCTCTTATGTTTTTAGCCCCACAAATATCTATAGTTTACACGCGATATGGCTATGACCTGACGTCACATCAAAACAAGTCAAGAGTAATCGAGCACACGCTTCAGTCAAAAATAAGCCAATGGTAAACAGGCCCCGCCCACATCATTATCATACAAGAGACAGAAATGTAAGAATAAATACAAAAGTAAATAAATGTGGGAATATTTAAATATAGAAATAAATACATGTGGGAATAAATAAATATAAAAATAAAGGAATGCATAAATAATAAAAAACCAAAAACAAATGAAATAATAAAATGGAGAAAATAATAAATAAAAGAGAAAATAATAAATAAAAGAAAAAAGTCATACAAAAATAAATTCAGGAATAACTTTCTTTAAAAACTAATTATAATTGTTTTATCAAGACATTTATTCCTTTATTTATTTTCTTATTATTACATTTATTTATGTGTTATTTATTATTTTTGCATGTTTTGTCCTCCATATGCAGCAAGCCAATGCCCATTAAGATCACCTGAAAAGTCACAACATTCCCAGGGCATTTGTTAAGGCATATGTTGACACCTGCTGACCGATTGGAGCAATGACTAAACAAAATTATATCTCCCCACTGCATTTTCCAAAGAGCAGCATCCTCTTCAGTGGAGGGAGTCTCTTGCAAAAAAACAAAGTGTGACTTCTGCCCTTTACAAAACATAAATATACCTTTACATTTTACAATGTCCCTTGCATTTAACGAGCAAAAAGATAAACAAGACTTTAAAGAGAACATGCGCTCACCGGAACTCACAGTGAACAAACGACTTATGAAACGAAGAATGAAATTGCAACAGTTACAAAAACAAAGTCCTTCAAAAGTCCCATTTTTCCAAGTTCCATCATCAGCCAAAAATCTGCTTCCTCTCGATGAAAGCAAAAGGACCACGAAAGAACCCCACTTTTCCTTCATTACGTGCTTGTTTAATGGGAGGCCAAAGCGCTTCTCGAGCATCTCTGTCCTCTTTGTTTAAGTCCTCTGCGAAATGAATGCCTGCCTCCTTGCACACGGTTGATCCCTTTGACAACACCCAAATTTGATCTCTATAGATTCTCTTTTTTTTGGATTCTCTCTCTTCTCAGCAGGAAACCGATTGAGTGCGTACTCCAGGTAGGGAAGGAGGTATTGCCCCAAGTGAAGGAGTTCAAGTACCTCGGGGTCTTGTTCACGAGTGAGGGGACAATGGAGCAGGAGGTTGGCCAGAGAATCTGGCAGCGGGGGCGGTATTGCACTCCCTCTATCGCGCCGTTGTCACAAAAAGAGATCTACCGGTCAATTTTTGTTCCTACCCTCACCTATGGTCATGAAGGCTGGGTCATGACCGAAAGAACTAGGTCGCGAGTACAAGCAGCTGAAATGGGCTTCCTCAGAAGGGTGGCGGGCTTCTCCCTTAGAGATAGGGTGAGGAGCTCAGTCATCCGTGAGGAGTTCGGAGTAGAGCCGCTGCTCCTTTGCGTCGAAAGGAGTCAGTTGAGGTGGTTTGGGCATCTGGTAAGGATGCCGCCTCCCTAGGGAGGTGTTTCAGGCACGTCCAGCTCGGAGGAGGCCTCGGGGAAGACCCAGGATTAGGTGGAGAGATTACATCTCCACACTGGCCTGGGAACGCCTCGGGGTCCCCCAGTCAGAGCTGGTTAATGTGGCTTGGGATAGGGAAGTTTGGGGCCCCCTGCTGAAGTGGCTGCCCCCGCGACCCGACTTCGGATAAGCGGTTGAAGATGGATGGATAGATTCTCTTTGAAAATTGAACGATGATCTGCCCCATGCGATTTCATACCTTTCTGCCAATTCGATGAACTGTATCAACCCCCTCTTCCATTTCCCAGGGCACTCCAGGAGCAATCTTTGAAAGCAGCGAAATCACCTCTGCTCTGATGTTCTCGTTCTGATCTCTGGCGAGCCTTTGATGCGTAAGTTCCAACGCCTTTTGTAGCGATCCAGTTCTCCTACCCTCGCCTTCAGCGCTTTATTTTCCTGTTCGAGAACAGAAAGATTCAGATCCATTTCAGATGCCTTCTGCTTGTGAGCTTTCAGCTCTCCCTTATCCTCGGAGATGACACTTCAGTTCTCTTCCATTTTCTTTGACAACTCCTCCAACTTTAAATCCTGCTGGTCAAACCTCCTGCCGAGAGTGTGAATAGCCTCGAGGATATCCGCATTAGAAATCTCTTCCTCCTGCTCAGGACACACTTTGTTCATAATGTGTACATTGCTGGGGTAACAGGTAGATTCTCATCACCAGTTTCGTCAAAGACGCTTATTTGCAGCAACAGCTACCTCCATCACTTCGGCGTAATCGTGCTCGTTTCTGTTACTACTCACTATCTTCAGATTTTTTTGCTCTGCTTGCCATCTTTAGTCTAAAAATAATTGTGTTTGTGTCATCTTGACAATATGACCTGTAAAAGAATCATTTTCACAGTGTTTTCCTGTTGTGCATCTTGAAGAGTGACTGTTCATTTGTGTCTCCAGGTGTGTTTGGTGTTGATGAAATGAAGACTGTGTCAGTGATTGAGGGAGATTCTCTGACTTTACACACTGCTGTTACTGGATTACAGAATGACAGAACCAATTTTATTAAATGGTATTTTAATGGCACCCGTGTAGCTCAAATCTATGGAGATCTCAGTGAGTTCTGTACAGATGTGAAGTGTCCAGGTGATTATAATGAGAGATTCAGAGACAGACTGAAGATGAACAATCAGACTGGATCTCTCACCATCATGAACATCAGTAGTAAAGACTCTGGAGTTTATCTACTACTGACCATCAACAACAACATCAGAGAAGAAAAGAGATTCACTGTTACTGTCAAACCTGGTGAGTCATTTAATATTGGCTTCCAATTTGTATATTGATATAATGGTACATAAACCAATGTTAATGTGATATATGTGGAGAACATGTCTTAAGTATTTTAAACTTGCATATAGTCTTCCCCGTTTCACTGATAAGTTTAATTGTTTAAAAGCAAATATTATTAAATAATTTTTTAGGTGCACAATTGTTGTTATTTCCTCAGTTCTGTCCTCTACTATGGTGGAGGTTTATTCACCCAAAAGAAGAAACTGTTCATGTGTGTTTCAGGAGTGTCTGCTGCTGAAATGAAGATAAAGTCGGTGATTGAAGGAGATTCTGTCACTCTACACACTGATGATACTGTAAAACAGGGAGATGTTGTGATGACGTGGTATTTCAATGACACTCGTGATAGCTGAAATGAAGGAAGATCCCAGTAAGAGCTGTACAGATGTGACGTGTGATGAAGGTGCTGAGAGATTCAGAGACAGACTGAAGATTGACCATCAGACTGGAGATCTCACTATCACAAACACCAGAACTACAGACTCTGGACTTTATCAACTAGAGATCAGCAGCAGTATCAGCAGCAGCGTCAGCGTAAAGAGCTTCAGTGTTAATGTCAGCGGTGAGGACGATTTCATCATTTAATGCAGATAATCAGATCTTCAGTTGTTATAAAGAGCTGATGATGATCACATTCAGTGACACTAATGACTGTCTCTCTTCATCATTACAGTATCAGACATAAAAACTCCAGATTCAGGTCCGTCTTCTGGTGCTGTAGCAGGAATATGTGTTGTTGCTGTTGTTCTGGTTGTCGCTGTAACTGCTGGTGTGATTTATTATCACCGTAAGATCTCAAAACAAGGACAAAATGGCAAGTATTACATACAGCTGATATAAAAGAGGAAAATTTGAGATTAAATGGGTAAAAAGTGTCTTTAAATATGTGAACACTTTTATTTTCATACTCAAAACTAACTGATAAAGAAAATGTGTTTAATTGAGTTTTTATTCAACAGATATGGAGATGCGGCACAATGTTCAGGTAAGATACTTCAGTATGTGCATTACATCTTTCTGTCTCTGAATTTACAACAGATTCAGATCAGTTTGATTTCATCTGAAGCGTCTCAGAGATTATTTTAATCTCTGTCGGTGATCGTGTTGCACTAGGAAATAACTGCTGATTTCATCCAACAGCAAAATAAATGTTTTACAAACCCTGAAATATTGAGCTTTTAGGGCTGAAACGATTAGTCGATGTAATCTACAATGTCGACAATAAAACATTATCGTTGTTGAATAGTCGTTTGATCTCGTGTAACGTAACCTGAGATCACATTAAACTGTAATGGTGACGTGTGAGAGCAGCACTGCAGTTCCTGACTGAGGAAGAATTACACAGATCACAGTCCAGATGAACTCTAAACTTTCCAAACAGCTTCAGATGATGTACATCACAAAGTATGAGGGAATTATAATGCAAAAATACAAAATAAGTAAATATAGAAGAACTCTCGTTGTGGAATAAGAAGAGGGAGTGATTGAAACTGCACCGCTGATGCACACTCTGTCACGGGACGCTCGTCTCTCAAACACACACGCTTAATGCAGCTAGACTATAACGTGATTGCTCGTGAATTATTGAATCATAATATATGTGTCACTGTGTGTTTCTTATCATGAAGAAAATTGGCAATACGCAGCTTTATTAATAATAGAGAGTTTGTTTTTTGTGAGTTAATGATGGATTGAAGTGAACAGAAAGGTGAGAGAGGTGAAGTCATGAACTTATATTTAAGATACATCCTCTTAAAGTTTAAATATCTTATCTGTTATGCTCTCAAATGTTTCTTGTTTTAAGGATTTTTAGA
>NW_026265641.1:0-68000 GCF_025860055.1 Xyrauchen texanus
GTGAATTGTACTTACACAATTGAAAACATGATGAAATGTTTGAAAAAAATGCACTTTTGATGATCTGTTGTGATATTAGCACTAAGAGTTTGGAAAATGTACATCTTGAGAAAATAGTACCAAAGCGAATAAAAACTTTTAATCTTTTATCTTAAACAAATAATATAAAATATTGAAATAAATAAGCACACTGTAAAAGCTTCTTATTTATTTTAGTATTGTGATTTAATTATTTTACCTTGATCTGCGGGTTGGATTTCTTCAGTCCCATTGGTATGATGTGGGGATTCCAAAGGTGCTTCTGCAGCCAGATGTACTTGTTCTCTCAGGCCTCTGCGGTTATGAGTCCAGACGACCCATAACCAATGGCGATTTTTCTGTGTGTCTTCATTAAGTAAATCTATGGCAAGTTGGGACCACATCTCTGAGGAATACTCTGTGTTTCTGTTCAAAATATCAGCTTTCTGCAGCGTCTTTATCATAGAATCAATCCCTCCAGCCTGTGACCATAAATCTGATCTTACAGGTTTGGTGCCTTTTTTATGCCTCCCCATTCTACAGTGTGAGAGATTCAGTACTGTCTCACTAAACCTCTGTCCTTCTCTCTGTCTCACAGACTCATTGTTTCTGACTTCATCTGACCAGCAGATGATTACAAACTTTCTTATGGGAAAGTTTGGAGATGGACAACATTTTTACCCTATCGCTACTTGTGATAAGATAAAACAAAGTTCACATCGAGGCCTGTGGTAACTTTCCATTGTTATTCATACTTTCTTTGGGGAGGAATTAAAGTCGTTATTTCTGGGAAAGACAGGCACACACAGCCAGTGTATTGTGAGCTGAACACGCAGTGACACGGGCTGGACTTGAATGACCCAGATCAATTAAGGCCACTGGGAGCAATATGGAGCTACACCGATGACCATGGCATCCTATGAGACTTCCTGGACACTGCGGTCTGAGAGCTACGACATGCGTACTGGTTGTTCTGTCATTAGATTCCTCCGCAAGGAGGGAATCTATTGTATTTGATGGTTTTATTAGATTCCTCCGTAAGGAGGGAATCTATTGTATTTGTCTGTTTTATTATTATTAGATTCCTCCGTAGGAGGGAATCTATTGTAATTGATGGTTTTATTAGATTCCTCCGTAAGGAGGGAATCTATTGTATTTGTCGGTTTTATTAGATTCCTCCGTAGGAGGGAATCTATTGTAATTGATGGTTTTATTATTAGATTCCTCCGTAAGGAGGGAATCTATTGTATTTGTCGGTTTTATTATTATTAGATTCCTCCGTAGGAGGGAATCTATTGTAATTGATGGTTTTATTATTATTATTAGATTCCTCCGTAGGAGGGAATCTATTGTAATTGATGGTTTTATTATTATTATTATTATTATTATTATTATTATTATTATTATTATTATTATTATTATTCTTCTCCTTGAGCCCCAATAGCTCAAAAAGTCACTGGTCAAAAATTTTCTAAATTGGCACATTGATACTCCATGCCAACGGGTACCCCCAAACCAAGAATGGCCCACATTCGCCCATAGGTGGCGCTACAGGCCACGCCCAAAAAAACAAAATTCAAAGTGATACAATTTCCACGCCATTTGTCCAAATCTTCTGAAATTTGGTGTACATGCCTCATTCCTCATGGGGAACAAAAAAGCCTCAAGAACCCATAACTTCCGCCATGATGGATTTTCCCGTACGTTGAAAATTTGCGAAAACCTACAAAACTCTTCTTCTCCTGAACCGTAGCTCCAATTGACTTGAAATTTGGTACACATGTGTAGAATGGACATCCTTGAAAACGTTACTTAGGAAAAATGAATACGATACAAAATGGCTGAAAGGGGCGTGTTTATGTAAATGTCCAAATTTTAACAATATATACGTGTCAATAAATCAAATGTAATTTTGACTGATGGTTTTTCAAACCTAACATGCTTCAAGATGACATCACTCTGAAGTACTGCAAAGAATGGCCAACATTCGCCCTAGGGGCTACAGGCCATTCAAATTCCCATTTTCTGGTCTAAAATGTTCTAATTTGGTACAATGGTACTACAGGCCAACAGGAACCCACAAACCAAGAATGACCGACATACACCACTAGGGGGCACTACAGGACAAGCCAAAATTCCCATTTTCTGGTCAAAAATGTTCTAATTCGGTACAAGAATAGTACAGGCCAACAGGAATCCACAAACCAAGAATGACCGACATTCGCCACTAGGGGGCACTACAGGACAAGCCAAAATTCCCATTTTCTGGTCAAAAATTTTCTAATTTGGTACTTTGATACTACAGGCCAACAGGAACCCACATACCAAGTGTGGCCCACATTCGCCCTTAGGGGCGCTACAGGCTACTCCAAAATTTCGTTTTCTGGTCAAAAACGTTCTAATTTGGTACATTGATACTGCAGGTCAACAGGAACCCTCAAACCAAGAATGGACAACATTCGCCCCTAGGGGGCACTACAGGCCATGCCGAAATTCCCATTTTCTGGTCAAAAATGTTCTAATTTGGTACATTAATAGTACAGGCCAAAAGGAATCCACAAACCAAGAATGACCGACATTCACCACTAGGTGGCGCTAGAGGCCAAGCCGAAATTCCCATTTTCTGGTCAAAAAGTTATAATTTGGTACATTGATACTACAGGCCAACAGGAACCCACAAACCAAGTATGGCCCACATTCGCCATTAGGGGCGCTACAGGCCACTCCCAAAATTTCGTTTTCTGGTCAAAAATTTTCTAATATGTTACATTGATACTACTGGCCAACAGGAACCCACAAACAAAGAATGGCCAACATTCAGCCCCTAGGGGGCACTAGAGGCCACGTCGAAATTCCCATTTTATGGTCAAAAATGTTCTAATTTGGTACATTGATACTACAGGTCAACAGGAACCCTCAAACCAAGAATGGCCAACATTCACCCCTAGGGGCGCTACAGGTAATTCCCAAAAGTCCCATTTTCTGGTCAAATATTTTCTAATTATGTACATTGATACTACAGGCCAACAGGAACCCACAAACCAAGAATGACCCACATTTGCCCATAGGAGGCGCTACAGGCCACGCCCCCAAAAAATATTTTCAAAGTGATACCATTTCCACGCCATTTAACCAATTCTTTTGAATCTTGGTGTACATGCCTCATTTCTCATTGGGAACAAAAACGCCTCAAGGATCCATAAGGTATGATGGATTTTCCTGTAGACTGAAAATGTTTTGTTTAGGATTCAGACAGAAATACATGTTTTTTGGATTCATCCATTGAGAGGGTTTAACCCCAACCCTCTACTGATCAATTTGAAATGATTTGCCATTTTGAGGAGGAATCCGCATTGCTGCTTGCAGCTATATTTATTATTATTATTATTATTATTATTATTATTATTATTCTTCTCCTTGAGCCCCAATAGCTCAAAAAGTCACTGGTCAAAAATTTTCTAAATTGGCACATTGATACTCCATGCCAACGGGTACCCCCAAACCAAGAATGGCCCACATTCGCCCATAGGTGGCGCTACAGGCCACGCCCAAAAAAACAAAATTCAAAGTGATACAATTTCCACGCCATTTGTCCAAATCTTCTGAAATTTGGTGTACATGCCTCATTCCTCATGGGGAACAAAAAGCCTCAAGAACCCATAACTTCCGCCATGATGGATTTTCCCGTACGTTGAAAATTTGCGAAAACCTACAAAACTCTTCTTCTCCTGAACCGTAGCTCCAATTGACTTGAAATTTGGTACACATGTGTAGAATGGACATCCTTGAAAACGTTACTTAGGAAAAATGAATACGATACAAAATGGCTGAAAGGGGCGTGTTTATGTAAATGTCCAAATTTTAACAATATATACGTGTCAATAAATCAAATGTAATTTTGACTGATGGTTTTTCAAACCTAACATGCTTAAAGATGACATCACTCTGAAGTACTGTGCAAAGAATGGCCATGCCAAAATTCCCATTTTCTGGTCAAAAATGTTCTAATTTGGTAAATTAATAGTACAGGCCAACAGGAATCCACAAACCAAGAATGACCGACATACGCCACTAGGGGGCACTACAGGACAAGCCAAAATTCCCATTTTCTGGTCAAAAATGTTCTAATTCGGTACAAGAATAGTACAGGCCAACAGGAATCCACAAACCAAGAATGACCGACATTCGCCACTAGGGAGCACTACAGGACAAGCCAAAATTCCCATTTTCTGGTCAAAAATTTTCTAATTTGGTACTTTGATACTACAGGCCAACAGGAACCCACATACCAAGTGTGGCCCACATTCAGCCCTTAGGGGCGCTACAGGCTACTCCAAAATTTCGTTTTCTGGTCAAAAACGTTCTAATTTGGTACATTGATACTGCAGGTCAACAGGAACCCTCAAACCAAGAATGGCCAACATTCGCCCCTAGGGGGCACTACAGGCCATGCCGAAATTCCCATTTTCTGGTCAAAAATGTTCTAATTTGGTACATTAATAGTACAGGCCAAAAGGAATCCACAAACCAAGAATGACCGACATTCACCACTAGGTGGCGCTAGAGGCCAAGCCGAAATTCCCATTTTCTGGTCAAAGAAGTTATAATTTGGTACATTGATACTACAGGCCAACAGGAACCCACAAACCAAGTATGGCCCACATTCGCCACTAGGGGGCGCTAAAGGCCACGCCAAAATTCCCGTTTTCTGGTCAAACATTTTCTAATTTGGTACATTGATACTAAAGGCAAACAGGAACCCACAAACCAAGAATGGTCAACATTCACCACTAGGGGGCGCTACAGGCCATGCCGAAATTCCCATTTTATGGTCAAAAATGTTCTAATTTGGTACACTGATACTACAGGTCAACAGGAACCCTCAAACCAAGAATGGCCAACATTCGCCGCTAGGGGGCGCTACAGGTAATTCCCAAAAGTCCCATTTTCTGGTCAAATATTTTCTAATTATGTACATTGATACTACAGGCCAACAGGAACCCACAAACCAAGAATGGCCCACATTTGCCCATAGGTGGCGCTACAGGCCACGCCCCAAAAAAATATTTTCAAAGTGATACCATTTCCACGCCATTTGTCCAATTCTTCTGAAACTTGGTGTACATGCCTCATTTCTCATTGGGAACAAAAAAGCCTCAAGGATCCATAAGGTCCGGTATGGATTTTCCTGTACGAGTCTGACAAAAATGTTTCGACTTTTGAGGTATCTCATGATCAGAAATGACATGATTTCTTTGAGATTCATCTATCTATTGAGAGGGTTTAGATCCTCCAACCTATTCTACTGATCAATTTGTTAATATGATTATTGCCATTTTGAGGAGGAATCTATTGCATTATGATTATTATTATTATTAGATTCTCCTAGGAGGAATCTATGTAACTGATGGTTTCTATTATTATTATTATTATTATTATTATTATTATTATTATTATTCTTCTCCTTGAGCCCCAATAGCTCAAAAAGTCACTGGTCAAAAATTTTCTAAATTGGCACATTGATACTCCATGCCAACGGGTACCCCCAAACCAAGAATGGCCCACATTCGCCCATAGGTGGCGCTTACAGGCCACGCCCAAAAAACAAAATTCAAAGTGATACAATTTCCACGCCATTTGTCCAAATCTTCTGAAATTTGGTGTACATGCCTCATTCCTCATGGGGAACAAAAAGCCTCAAGAACCCATAACTTCCGCCATGATGGATTTTCCCGTACGTTGAAAATTTGCGAAAACCTACAAAACTCTTCTTCTCCTGAACCGTAGCTCCAATTGACTTGAAATTTGGTACACATGTGTAGAATGGACATCCTTGAAAACGCTACTTAGGAAAAATGAATACGATACAAAATGGCTGAAAGGGGCGTGTTTATGTAAATGTCCAAATTTTAACAATATATACGTGTCAATAAATCAAATGTAATTTTGACTGATGGTTTTTCAAACCTAACATGCTTAAAGATGACATCACTCTGAAGTACTGTGCAAAGAATGGCCATGCCAAAATTCCCATTTTCTGGTCAAAAATGTTCTAATTTGGTAAATTAATAGTACAGGCCAACAGGAATCCACAAACCAAGAATGACCGACATGCCACTAGGGCACTACAGGCCAAATTCCCATTTTCTGGTCAAAATGTTCTAATTCGTACAAGAATAGTACAGGCCAACAGGAATCCACAAACCAAGAATGACCACATTCGCCACTAGGGGCACTACAGGACAAGCCAAAATTCCCATTTTCTGGTCAAAAATTTTCTAATTTGGTACTTTGATACTACAGGCCAACAGGAACCCACATACCAAGTGTGGCCCACATTCGCCCTTAGGGGCGCTACAGGCTACTCCAAAATTTCGTTTTCTGGTCAAAAACGTTCTAATTTGGTACATTGATACTGCAGGTCAACAGGAACCCTCAAACCAAGAATGGCCAACATTCGCCCCTAGGGGGCACTACAGGCCATGCCGAAATTCCCATTTTCTGGTCAAAAATGTTCTAATTTGGTACATTAATAGTACAGGCCAAAAGGAATCCACAAACCAAGAATGACCGACATTCACCACTAGGTGGCGCTTAGAGGCCAAGCCGAAATTCCCATTTTCTGGTCAAAAAGTTATAATTTGGTACATTGATACTACAGGCCAACAGGAACCCACAAACCAAGTATGGCCCACATTCGCCATTAGGGGGCTTACAGGCCACTCCCAAAATTTCGTTTTCTGGTCAAAAATTTTCTAATATGGTACATTGATACTACTGGCCAACAGGAACCCACAAACAAAGAATGGCCAACATTCGCCCTTAGGGGGCACTAGAGGCCACGCCGAAATTCCCATTTTATGGTCAAAAATGTTCTAATTTGGTACATTGATACTACAGGTCAACAGGAACCCTCAAACCAAGAATGGCCAACATTCACCCCTAGGGGCGCTACAGGTAATTCCCAAAAGTCCCATTTTCTGGTCAAATATTTTCTAATTATGTACATTGATACTACAGGCCAACAGGAACCCACAAACCAAGAATGACCCACATTTGCCCATAGGAGGCGCTACAGGCCACGCCCCAAAAAATATTTTCAAAGTGATACCATTTCCACGCCATTTAACCAATTCTTTTGAATCTTGGTGTACATGCCTCATTTCTCATTGGGAACAAAACGCCTCAAGGATCCATAAGGTATGATGGATTTTCCTGTAGACTGAAAATGTTTCGTTTAGGATTCAGACAGAAATACATGTTTTTTGGATTCATCCATTGAGAGGGTTTAACCCCAACCCTCTACTGATCAATTTGAAATGATTTGCCATTTTGAGGAGGAATCCGCATTGCTGCTTGCAGCTATATTTATTATTATTATTATTATTATTCTCCTTGAGCCCCAATAGCTCAAAAAGTCACTGGTCAAAAATTTTCTAAATTGGCACATTGATACTCCATGCCAACGGGTACCCCCAAACCAAGAATGGCCCACATTCGCCCATAGGTGGCGCTACAGGCCACGCCCAAAAAAACAAAATTCAAAGTGATACAATTTCCACGCCATTTGTCCAAATCTTCTGAAATTTGGTGTACATGCCTCATTCCTCATGGGGAACAAAAAGCCTCAAGAACCCATAACTTCCGCCATGATGGATTTTCCCGTACGTTGAAAATTTGCTAAAACCTACAAAACTCTTCTTCTCCTGAACCGTAGCTCCAATTGACTTGAAATTTGGTACACATGTGTAGAATGGACATCCTTGAAAACGTTACTTAGGAAAAATGAATACGATACAAAATGGCTGAAAGGGGCGTGTTTATGTAAATGTCCAAATTTTAACAATATATACGTGTCAATAAATCAAATGTAATTTTGACTGATGGTTTTTCAAACCTAACATGCTTAAAGATGACATCACTCTGAAGTACTGTGCAAAGAATGGCCATGCCAAAATTCCCATTTTCTGGTCAAAAATGTTCTAATTTGGTAAATTAATAGTACAGGCCAACAGGAATCCACAAACCAAGAATGACCGACATACGCCACTAGGGGGCACTACAGGACAAGCCAAAATTCCCATTTTCTGGTCAAAAATGTTCTAATTCGGTACAAGAATAGTACAGGCCAACAGGAATCCACAAACCAAGAATGACCGACATTCGCCACTAGGGGGCACTACAGGACAAGCCAAAATTCCCATTTTCTGGTCAAAAATTTTCTAATTTGGTACTTTGATACTACAGGCCAACAGGAACCCACATACCAAGTGTGGCCCACATTCGCCCTTAGGGGCGCTACAGGCTACTCCAAAATTTCGTTTTCTGGTCAAAAACGTTCTAATTTGGTACATTGATACTGCAGGTCAACAGGAACCCTCAAACCAAGAATGGCCAACATTCGCCCCTAGGGGGCACTACAGGCCATGCCGAAATTCCCATTTTCTGGTCAAAAATGTTCTAATTTGGTACATTAATAGTACAGGCCAAAAGGAATCCACAAACCAAGAATGACCGACATTCACCACTAGGTGGCGCTAGAGGCCAAGCCGAAATTCCCATTTTCTGGTCAAAAAGTTATAATTTGGTACATTGATACTACAGGCCAACAGGAACCCACAAACCAAGTATGGCCCACATTCGCCATTAGGGGGCTTACAGGCCACTCCCAAAATTTCGTTTTCTGGTCAAAAATTTTCTAATATGGTACATTGATACTACTGGCCAACAGGAACCCACAAACAAAGAATGGCCAACATTCGCCCTTAGGGGGCACTAGAGGCCACTCCGAAATTCCCATTTTATGGTCAAAAATGTTCTAATTTGGTACATTGATACTACAGGTCAACAGGAACCCTCAAACCAAGAATGGCCAACATTCACCCCTAGGGGCGCTACAGGTAATTCCCAAAAGTCCCATTTTCTGGTCAAATATTTTCTAATTATGTACATTGATACTACAGGCCAACAGGAACCCACAAACCAAGAATGACCCACATTTGCCCATAGGAGGCGCTACAGGCCACGCCCCAAAAAAATATTTTCAAAGTGATACCATTTCCACGCCATTTAACCAATTCTTTTGAATCTTGGTGTACATGCCTCATTTCTCATTGGGAACAAAAACGCCTCAAGGATCCATAAGGTATGATGGATTTTCCTGTAGACTGAAAATGTTTCGTTTAGGATTCAGACAGAAATACATGTTTTTTGGATTCATCCATTGAGAGGGTTTAACCCCAACCCTCTACTGATCAATTTGAAATGATTTGCCATTTTGAGGAGGAATCCGCATTGCTGCTTGCAGCTATATTTATTATTATTATTATTATTATTCTCCTTGAGCCCCAATAGCTCAAAAAGTCACTGGTCAAAATTTTCTAAATTGGCACATTGATACTCCATGCCAACGGGTACCCCCAAACCAAGAATGGCCCACATTCGCCCATAGGTGGCGCTACAGGCCACGCCCAAAAAACAAAATTCAAAGTGATACAATTTCCACGCCATTTGTCCAAATCTTCTGAAATTTGGTGTACATGCCTCATTCCTCATGGGGAACAAAAAGCCTCAAGAACCCATAACTTCCGCCATGATGGATTTTCCCGTACGTTGAAAATTTGCTAAAACCTACAAAACTCTTCTTCTCCTGAACCGTAGCTCCAATTGACTTGAAATTTGGTACACATGTGTAGAATGGACATCCTTGAAAACGTTACTTAGGAAAAATGAATACGATACAAAATGGCTGAAAGGGGCGTGTTTATGTAAATGTCCAAATTTTAACAATATATACGTGTCAATAAATCAAATGTAATTTTGACTGATGGTTTTTCAAACCTAACATGCTTCAAGATGACATCACTCTGAAGTACTGCGCAAAGAATGGCCAACATTCGCCCCTAGGGGGCGCTACAGGCCATGCCGAAATTCCCATTTTCTGGTCTAAAATGTTCTAATTTGGTACAATGGTACTACAGGCCAACAGGAACCCACAAACCAAGAATGGCCGACATTCGCCACTAGGGGGCGCTAAAGGCCACGCCAAAATTCCCGTTTTCTGGTCAAAATGTTCTAATTTGGTACATTGATACTACAGGCCAACAGGAACCCACAAACCAAGAATGGACAACATTCACCCCTAGGGGCGCTTACAGGCCATGCCGGAATTCCCATTTTCTGGTCAAAAATGTTCTAATTTGGTACACTGATACTACAGGCCAACAGGAACCCACAAACCAAGAATGGCCAACATTCGCCATTAGTGGGCGCTATAGGTAATTCCCAAAAGTCCCATAATCTGGTCAAACATTTTCTAATTTGGTACATTGATTCTACAGGCCGACAGGAACCCACAAACCAAGAATGTCCCACATTCGCCCCTAGGGGGCGTTACAGGCCACTCCAAAATTCCCATTTTCTGGTCAAATATTTTCTAATTTTGTACATTGATACTACAGGCCAACAGGAACCCACAAACCAAGAATGACCCACATTTGCCCATAGGTGGCGCTACAGGCCACGCCCCAAAAAATATTTTCAAAGTGATACCATTTCCACCCCATTTGTCCAATTCTTCTGAAACTTGGTGTACATGCCTCATTTCTCATTGGGAACAAAAAGCCTCAAGGATCCATAAGGTCCGGTATGGATTTTCCTGTACATTGAAAATGTTTCGTTTAGGATTCAGACAGAAGACATGTTTTTTGAATTCCTTCATTGGGAGGGTTTATCCCCAACCATCTACTGATCAATTTTAAATGATTTGCCATTTTGAGGAGGAATCCGCATTGCTGCTTGCAGCTATATTTATTATTATTATTATTATTATTATTATTATTACTTCTCCTTGAGCCCCAATAGCTCAAAAAGTCACTGGTCAAAAATTTTCTAAATTGGCACATTGATACTCCATGCCAACGGGTACCCCCAAACCAAGAATGGCCCACATTCGCCCATAGGTGGCGCTACAGGCCACGCCCAAAAAAACAAAATTCAAAGTGATACAATTTCCACGCCATTTGTCCAAATCTTCTGAAATTTGGTGTACATGCCTCATTCCTCATGGGGAACAAAAAAGCCTCAAGAACCCATAACTTCCGCCATGATGGATTTTCCCAGACGTTGAAAATTTGCTAAAACCTACAAAACTCTTCTTCTCCTGAACCGTAGCTCCAATTGACTTGAAATTTGGTACACATGTGTAGAATGGACATCCTTGAAAACGTTACTTAGGAAAAATGAATACGATACAAAATGGCTGAAAGGGGCGTGTTTATGTAAATGTCCAAATTTTAACAATATATACGTGTCAATAAATCAAATGTAATTTTGACTGATGGTTTTTCAAACCTAACATGCTTAAAGATGACATCACTCTGAAGTACTGTGCAAAGAATGGCCATGCCAAAATTCCCATTTTCTGGTCAAAAATGTTCTAATTTGGTAAATTAATAGTACAGGCCAACAGGAATCCACAAACCAAGAATGACCGACATACGCCACTAGGGGGCACTACAGGACAAGCCAAAATTCCCATTTTCTGGTCAAAAATGTTCTAATTCGGTACAAGAATAGTACAGGCCAACAGGAATCCACAAACCAAGAATGACCGACATTCGCCACTAGGGGGCACTACAGGACAAGCCAAAATTCCCATTTTCTGGTCAAAAATTTTCTAATTTGGTACTTTGATACTACAGGCCAACAGGAACCCACATACCAAGTGTGGCCCACATTCGCCCTTAGGGGCGCTACAGGCTACTCCAAAATTTCGTTTTCTGGTCAAAAACGTTCTAATTTGGTACATTGATACTGCAGGTCAACAGGAACCCTCAAACCAAGAATGGCCAACATTCGCCCCTAGGGGGCACTACAGGCCATGCCGAAATTCCCATTTTCTGGTCAAAAATGTTCTAATTTGGTACATTAATAGTACAGGCCAAAAGGAATCCACAAACCAAGAATGACCGACATTCACCACTAGGTGGCGCTTAGAGGCCAAGCCGAAATTCCCATTTTCTGGTCAAAAAGTTATAATTTGGTACATTGATACTACAGGCCAACAGGAACCCACAAACCAAGTATGGCCCACATTCGCCATTAGGGGCGCTTACAGGCCACTCCCAAAATTTCGTTTTCTGGTCAAAAATTTTCTAATATGGTACATTGATACTACTGGCCAACAGGAACCCACAAACAAAGAATGGCCAACATTCGCCCTTAGGGGGCACTAGAGGCCACGCCGAAATTCCCATTTTATGGTCAAAAATGTTCTAATTTGGTACATTGATACTACAGGTCAACAGGAACCCTCAAACCAAGAATGGCTAACATTCACCCCTAGGGGCGCTACAGGTAATTCCCAAAAGTCCCATTTTCTGGTCAAATATTTTCTAATTATGTACATTGATACTACAGGCCAACAGGAACCCACAAACCAAGAATGACCCACATTTGCCCATAGGAGGCGCTACAGGCCACGTCCCCAAAAAATATTTTCAAAGTGATACCATTTCCACGCCATTTAACCAATTCTTTTGAATCTTGGTGTACATGCCTCATTTCTCATTGGGAACAAAAACGCCTCAAGGATCCATAAGGTATGATGGATTTTCCTGTAGACTGAAAATGTTTCGTTTAGGATTCAGACAGAAATACATGTTTTTTGGATTCATCCATTGAGAGGGTTTAACCCCAACCCTCTACTGATCAATTTGAAATGATTTGCCATTTTGAGGAGGAATCTGCATTGCTGCTTGCAGCTATATTTATTATTATTATTATTATTATTATTCTTCTCCTTGAGCCCCAATAGCTCAAAAAGTCACTGGTCAAAAGTTTTCTAAATTGGCACATTGATAGTCCATGCCAACGGGTACCCCCAAACCAAGAATGGTCAACATTCGCCCATAGGTGGCGCTACAGGCCACGCCCAAAAAACAAATATTCAAAGTGATACCATTTCCACGCCATTTGTCCAAATCTTCTGAAACTTGGTGTACATGCCTCATTCCTCATGGGGAACAAAAAGCCTCAAGAACCCATAACTTCCGCCATGATGGATTTTTCCGTGACGCTGAAAATTTGCTAAAACCTACAAAACTCTTCTTCTCCTGAACCGTGAGCTCCAATTGACTTGAAATTTGGTACACATGTGTAGAATTGACAGTCCTTGAAAACGCTACTTAGGAAAAATGAATACGATACAAAATGGCTGAAAGGGGCGTGTTTATGTAAATGTCCAAATTTTAACAATATATACGTGTCAATAAATCAAATGTAATTTTGACTGATGGTTTTTCAAACCTAACATGCTTCAAGATGACATCACTCTGAAGTACTGCGCAAAGAATGGCCAACATTCGCCCTTAGGGGGCTTACAGGCCATGCCGAAATTCCCATTTTCTGGTCTAAAATGTTCTAATTTGGTACAATGGTACTACAGGCCAACAGGAACCCACAAACCAAGAATGGCCGACATTCGCCACTAGGGGGCTTAAAGGCCACGCCAAAATTCCCGCTTTCTGGTCAAAAATGTTCTAATTTGGTACATTGATACTACAGGCCAACAGGAACCCACAAACCAAGAATGGCCAACATTCACCCCTAGGGGGCTTACAGGCCATGCCGAAATTCCCATTTTCTGGTCTAAAATGTTCTAATTTGGTACAATGGTACTACAGGCCAACAGGAACCCACAAACCAAGAATGGCCAACATTTGCCATTAGGGGGCGCTACAGGTAATTCCCAAATGTCCCATTTTCTGGTCAAACATTTTCTAATTTGGTACATTGATTCTATAGGCCGACAGGAACCCACAAACCAAGAATGGCCCACATTCGCCCCTAGGGGCGCTACAGGCCACTCCAAAATTCCCATTTTCTGGTCAAATATTTTCTAATTTTGTACATTGATACTACAGGCCAACAGGAACCCACAAACCAAGAATGGCCCACATTCGACCATAGGTGGTGCTACAGGCCACGCCCCAAAAAAATATTTTCAAAGTGATACCATTTCCACGCCATTTGTCCAATTCTTCTGAAACTTGGTGTACATGCCTCATTTCTCATTGGGAACAAAAAGCCTCAAGGATCCATAAGGTCCGTATGGATTTTCCTGTACATTGAAAATGTTTCGCTTAGGATTCAGACAAAGACATGTTTTTTGAATTCCTTAATTGGGAGGGTTTATCCCCAACCATCTACTGATCAATTTTAAATGATTTGCCATTTTGAGGAGGAATCTGCATTGCTGCTTGCAGCTATATTTATTATTATTATTATTATTATTCTTCTCCTTGAGCCCCAATAGCTCAAAAAGTCACTGGTCAAAATTTTCTAAATTGGCACATTGATACTCCATGCCAACGGGTACCCCCAAACCAAGAATGGCCCACATTCGCCCATAGGTGGCGCTACAGGCCACGCCCAAAAAAACAAAATTCAAAGTGATACAATTTCCACGCCATTTGTCCAAATCTTCTGAAATTTGGTGTACATGCCTCATTCCTCATGGGGAACAAAAAGCCTCAAGAACCCATAACTTCCGCCATGATGGATTTTCCCGTGACGCTGAAAATTTGCTAAAACCTACAAAACTCTTTCTTCTCCTGAACCGTGAGCTCCAATTGACTTGAAATTTGGTACACATGTGTAGAATGGACATCCTTGAAAACGCTACTTAGGAAAAATGAATACGATACAAAATGGCTGAAAGGGGCGTGTTTATGTAAATGTCCAAATTTTAACAATATATACGTGTCAATAAATCAAATGTAATTTTGACTGATGGTTTTTCAAACCTAACATGCTTAAAGATGACATCACTCTGAAGTACTGTGCAAAGAATGGCCATGCTAAAATTCCCATTTTCTGGTCAAAATGTTCTAATTTGGTAAATTAATAGTACAGGCCAACAGGAATCCACAAACCAAGAATGACCGACATTGCCACTAGGGGCACTACAGGACAAGCCAAAATTCCCATTTTCTGGTCTAAAATGTTCTAATTTGGTACTTTGATACTACAGGCCAACAGGAACCCACATACCAAGTGTGGCCCACATTCGCCCTTAGGGGGCTTACAGGCTACTCCAAAATTTCCGCTTTCTGGTCAAAAACGTTCTAATTTGGTACATTGATACTGCAGGTCAACAGGAACCCTCAAACCAAGAATGGCCAACATTCGCCCCTAGGGGCACTACAGGCCATGCCGAAATTCCCATTTTCTGGTCAAAAATGTTCTAATTTGGTACATTAATAGTACAGGCCAAAAGGAATCCACAAACCAAGAATGACCGACATTCACCACTAGGTGGCTTAGAGGCCATGCCGAAATTCCCATTTTCTGGTCAAAAAGTTATAATTTGGTACATTGATACTACAGGCCAACAGGAACCCACAAACCAAGTATGGCCCACATTCGCCATTAGGGGGCTTACAGGCCACTCCCAAAATTTCGCTTTCTGGTCAAAAATTTTCTAATATGGTACATTGATACTACTGGCCAACAGGAACCCACAAACAAAGAATGGCTAACATTCGCCTCTAGGGGCACTAGAGGCCACGCTGAAATTCCCATTTTATGGTCAAAAATGTTCTAATTTGGTACATTGATACTACAGGTCAACAGGAACCCTCAAACCAAGAATGGCCAACATTCACCCCTAGGGGGCTTACAGGTAATTCCCAAAAGTCCCATTTTCTGGTCAAATATTTTCTAATTATGTACATTGATACTACAGGCCAACAGGAACCCACAAACCAAGAATGACCCACATTTGCCCATAGGAGGCGCTACAGGCCACGCCTCCAAAAAATATTTTCAAAGTGATACCATTTCCACGCCTATTTAACCAATTCTTTTGAATCTTGGTGTACATGCCTCATTTCTCATTGGGAACAAAAAGCCTCAAGGATCCATAAGGTATGATGGATTTTCCTGTAGACTGAAAATGTTTCGTTTAGGATTCAGACAGAAATACATGTTTTTTGGATTCATCCATTGAGAGGGTTTAACCCCAACCCTCTACTGATCAATTTGAAATGATTTGCCATTTTGAGGAGGAATCTGCATTGCTGCTTGCAGCTATATTTATTATTATTATTATTATTATTATTCTCCTTGAGCCCCAATAGCTCAAAAAGTCACTGGTCAAAATTTTCTAAATTGGCACATTGATACTCCATGCCAACGGGTACCCCCAAACCAAGAATGGTCAACATTCGCCCATAGGTGGCGCTACAGGCCACGCCCAAAAAACAAAAATTCAAAGTGATATAATTTCCACCCCATTTGTCCAAATCTTCTGAAACTTTGTAAACATGCCTCATTTCTCATGGGGAACAAAAAGCCTCAAGGACCCATACTTCTGCCATTATGGATTTTCCTGTACAGTGAAAATTTTGGAAAACCTACAAAACTCTTCTTCTCCTGAACCTCAGCTCCAATTGACTTGGAATTTGGCACACGGTGTAGTATGTATGTCTTTCCAAACGCTACTTAGCAAAAATGAATACAATACAAAATGGCTGAAATGGACGTGTTTATGTAAATGTACACACAAAAGATGATCAAAAATTTTAAAATCCCATTGATTTACAATGGCTGAGCAAAAGTGCTCCTCTACTGGACAAATATGGTCCACATGTAAAATCCCATTCACTTACATTGGCTGAGCAAAGAGGCTCCCTCTACTGGAGTAACTCTGTCTACCACATGCAGCTCTTCTGTAGCAATCTCTAATGAAGCATTTCGGTCTCCTAGTGGGTGGAGCTCCAGACTTAGACTACAGAAGACATTTTGATGCCTGCACGGAGGTATGTCAAATCAATTGTGTGTCTTAATGCTTTCCAGTTTGAACATTCAAGCTGATTTTACACTATTCAACTCAACAAAGGCAAAACAACTCAAATAAATGTTTTCGAGCAGTTTGTGTGACACAGCGAAGCGAGCCGCTCGCGCCTAACGCTCGCACGCCGATGAGAGTTCGCTTCCTTCTTATGCGCTTCAACGGACAATTTCATACACCAAAATACATGATATATTGGGGTGTCTGCTATATCTCAAGTGAACAAACAGTTGATAAAGAAATCGGGTATCAATATATTGAATTATGAATTATTGAAGGGGTCTAGTGATGCCGCTGTGATGTCCTGTTAGATTTTTCTCTATCGAGACAGCTGCTAACGTATCAAAACTTCCGAGTATGATGTTGTTTAATTGTCTCTGACAACACGCAATCCTCGAGGCGAGATCATTTTTGCTCGCGATCTTCACGAAGGTTTGTTGGTTGTGTACAATGGTTGCCTGCTTGAACATTCAGCCGATTTTACACTATTCAACTCAACAAAGGCAAAACAACTCAAATAAATGTTTTCGAAAGCAGTTTGTGTGACACAGCGAAGCGAGCCGCTGTCAGCGACTAACGCCGCGACGCCGATGAGAGTTCGCCACAGCTTCATGCGTTTGAACGACAATTTCATACACCAAAATACATGATATATTGGGGTGTCTGTTATGTATCAAGTGAACAAACAGTTGATAAAGAAATTGGGTATCAATATATTTAATTATGAATTATTGTGAACAACACGGATGCCGCTGTGGTGTCCTGTTAAGATTTTTCTCTCGAAACAGCTGCTAACAGCTTAAACAAAATACTGCGTTATTTTTGCACATACAGATACATTTAATACATCGTCACAAACTATGAAAGTTGTACTTTTATTTGTTGTAAAATAAAGAAAATAAACCGTGGTGCTCTTTGTCTAAGCTTAATATCTTTCTGAAACACGCCACAAAAACTTACACAAACATGAAACATATGTCTAAAGAAAGTAGGGATGGGCTGATCAATCCTAACGTATCAAAACTTCCGAGAATGATGTTGTTTAATTGTCTCTGACAACACGCAAAACCGCGAGGCGAGATCATTTTTGCTCGCGATCATCATGAAGGTTTGTCGGTTGTATACAATGTTTGCCTGTTTGAACATTCAAGCCGATTTTACACTATTCAACTCAACAAATGTCAAAACAACTCAAATACATGTTTGCGAAGCTGTTTGTGTGACACAGCTGAGCCGCTCGCTGCCTAACTCACGCGACTCCGATGTCTTTCGCTGCTGCTTACGCCTGAACGGACAATTTCATACAACAGAGTGTCAAAATACATGATATATTGAGGAGTCTGTTATGTCTCAAGTGAACAAACAGTTGAGAAAGAAATCTGAATAATTATATTTTATTCTGGCATTATTCCAGATGACGCCCTGCTATATTTTTCTCTCGAAACAGCTGAAACAACTTAAACAAAATACTAGCGCCATTTTTGCCCATACAGAAACATGCAAGACATCATTACTTAACTATGAAATGTGTACTTTTATTTGTGTACACTTACAATAACAACAAAACCTTGTGCTTTTGTAAAATAAATAAACAGGGTGCTCAGTCTCTGTCTTCACGATTATTTTTCTGAAACACGCCACAAAATTCAAGTGAACAAAATCAACCATTCACGCTAGTCTGTATTTTATCATCTCACAATGAATACAAATGCAACAAGCATGGCACAAAACGAAAATAATGATACTTCTCAGTTCTCAAAAGATTAAACTGAACTGTGCCTTAAGTATCGTATCATGCGATAAAAGCCTCTTAAAGAGACAGTAACAATTTAGCCTTCGCCCTGAACATAGACATTCCCAAGTAATTGAGAAGTACAAATGGTATTATTTTAAGTTTTTTTATTTCTCTCTTACCTTGTAAAATGCCACGTTTTTGAATGGCATGTAAACACAATCACTCCATTTTTTTCACTGGATCTGTTGCTATTTTAATGATTTAAAAATCAAAGCACTGACCATTTAAAGTGTGAGCTTGTAGGCTACATTTTGAAATAGTTATAAACAGTCACAGCTATACAGTGTTATTATGTGCCTAGATAGTCTTTCAAATAAAATTGCTTGTGATATGCTTATGTAAATCACACAAAAAAACAGAAAAAAATCTTAAGAGAGAAGTGAAAGTGAAAGTAGAGATTTTCAAAGTGATTTTTCATTCAAAGTGATACAATTTCCACGCCATTTGTCTAAATCTTCTGAAACTTGGTGTACATGCCTCATTCCTCATGGGGAACAAAAAGCCTTAAGGACCCATAACTTTCACCATGATGGATTTTCCCAGACGCTGAAAATTTGCTAAAACCTAAAAATACTCTTTCTTCTCCTGAACCGTGAGCTCCAATTGACTTGAAATTTGGTACACATTTGTAGAATGGACATCCTTGAAAACATTACTTAGGAAAAATGAATGTGATACAAAATGTCTGAAAGGGGCGTGTTTATGTAAATGTCCAAATTTTAACAATATATACCTGTCAATAAATCAAATGTAATTTTGACTGATGGTTTTTCAAACCTAACATGCTTCAAGATGACATCACTCTGAAGTACTATGCAAAGAATGGTCTACATTCGCCCCTAGGGGGCTTACAGGCCATGTCGAAATTCCCATTTTCTGGTCTAAAATGTTCTAATTTGGTACAATGGTACTACAGGCCAACAGGAACCCACAAACCAAGAATGGCCGACATTCGCCACTAGGGGGCTTAAAGGCCACGCCAAAATTCCCGCTTTCTGGTCAAATTTTTTTTAATTTGGTACATTGATACTACAGGCAGACAGGAACCCACAAACCAAGAATGGACAACATTCACCCCTAGGGGCGCTTACAGGCCATGCCAAAATTCCCATTTTCTGGTCAAAAATGTTCTAATTTGGTACACTGATACTACATGCCAACAGGAACCCACAAACCACTTAATGGCCAACATTCGCCATTAGGGGGCTTACAGGTAATTCCAAAAATCCCATTTTCTGGTCAAACATTTTCTAATTTGGTGTATTGATTCTACAGGCCGACAGGAACCCACAAACCAAGAAAGGCTCACATTCGCCCCTAGGGGCGCTTACAGGCCACTCCAAAATTCCCATTTTCTGGTCAAATATTTTCTAATTTTGTACATTTATACTACAGGCCAACAGGAACCCACAAACCAAGAATGACCAACATTTGCCCATAGGTGGCGCTTACAGGCCACGCTCCAAATTTTTTTTTTCAAAATGATATAATATCCACCCCATTTGTCCAATTCTTCTGAAACTTGGTGTACATGCCGCGATTTCTCATTGGGAACAAAAAGCCTCAAGGATCCATAAGGTCCGGTATGGATTTTCCTGTACATTGAAAATGTTTTGTTTAGGAATCAGATCTAAGACATGTTTTTTGAATTCCTTAATTGGGAGGGTTTATCCCCAACCATCTACTGATCAATTTTAAATGATTTGCCATTTTGAGGAGGAATCAGCATTGCTGCTTGCAGCTATATTTATTATTATTATTATTATTATTATTATTATTCTTCTCCTTGAGCCCCAATAGCTCAAAAAGTCACTGGTCAAAATTTTCTAAATTGGCACATTGATACTCCATGCCAACGGGTACCCCCAAACCAAGAATGGCCCACATTCGCCCATAGGTGGCGCTACAGGCCACGCCCAAAAAACAAAATTCAAAGTGATACAATTTCCACGCCATTTGTCCAAATCTTCTGAAATTTGGTGTACATGCCTCATTCCTCATGGGGAACAAAAAGCCTCAAGAACCCATAACTTCCGCCATGATGGATTTTCCCAGACGCTGAAAATTTGCTAAAACCTACAAAACTCTTCTTCTCCTGAACCGTAGCTCCAATTGACTTGAAATTTGGTACACATGTGTAGAATGGACATCCTTGAAAACGCTACTTAGGAAAAATGAATACGATACAAAATGGCTGAAAGGGGCGTGTTTATGTAAATGTCCAAATTTTAACAATATATACGTGTCAATAAATCAAATGTAATTTTGACTGATGGTTTTTCAAACCTAACATGCTTAAAGATGACATCACTCTGAAGTACTGTGCAAAGAATGGCCATGCTAAAATTCCCATTTTCTGGTCAAAAATGTTCTAATTTGGTAAATTAATAGTACAGGCCAACAGGAATCCACAAACCAAGAATGACCGACATACGCCACTAGGGGGCACTACAGGACAAGCCAAAATTCCCATTTTCTGGTCAAAAATGTTCTAATTCGGTACAAGAATAGTACAGGCCAACAGGAATCCACAAACCAAGAATGACCGACATTCGCCACTAGGGGCACTACAGGACAAGCCAAAATTCCCATTTTCTGGTCAAAAATTTTCTAATTTGGTACTTTGATACTACAGGCCAACAGGAACCCACATACCAAGTGTGGCCCACATTCGCTCTTAGGGGCGCTTACAGGCTACTCCAAAATTTCGCTTTCTGGTCAAAAACGCTCTAATTTGGTACATTGATACTGCAGGTCAACAGGAACCCTCAAACCAAGAATGGCTAACATTCGCCCCTAGGGGCACTACAGGCCATGCCGAAATTCCCATTTTCTGGTCAAAAATGTTCTAATTTGGTACATTAATAGTACAGGCCAAAAGGAATCCACAAACCAAGAATGACCGACATTCACCACTAGGTGGCGCTTAGAGGCCAGCCTAAATTCCCATTTTCTGGTCAAAAAGTTATAATTTGGTACATTGATACTACAGGCCAACAGGAACCCACAAACCAAGTATGGCCCACATTCGCCATTAGGGGGCTTACAGGCCACTCCCAAAATTTCGTTTTCTGGTCAAAATTTTCTAATATGGTACATTGATACTACTGGCCAACAGGAACCCACAAACAAAGAATGGCTAACATTCGCCCTTAGGGGGCACTAGAGGCCACCTGAAATTCCCATTTTATGGTCAAAAATGTTCTAATTTGGTACATTGATACTACAGGTCAACAGGAACCCTCAAACCAAGAATGGCCAACATTCACCCCTAGGGGCGCTTACAGGTAATTCCTAAAAGTCCCATTTTCTGGTCAAATATTTTCTAATTATGTACATTGATACTACAGGCCAACAGGAACCCACAAACCAAGAATGACCCACATTTGCCCATAGGAGGCGCTACAGGCCACGCTCCCAAAAAAATATTTTCAAAGTGATACCATTTCCACGCCATTTAACCAATTCTTTTGAATCTTGGTGTACATGCCTCATTTCTCATTGGGAACAAAAAGCCTCAAGGATCCATAAGGTCTGTATGGATTTTCCTGTAGACTGAAAATGTTTCGCTTAGGATTCAGACAGAAATACATGTTTTTTGGATTCATCCATTGAGAGGGTTTAACCCCAACCCTCTACTGATCAATTTTGAAATGATTTGCCATTTTGAGGAGGAATCTGCATTGCTGCTTGCAGCTATATTATTATTATTATTATTATTATTATTATTCTTCTCCTTGAGCCCCAATAGCTCAAAAAGTCACTGGTCAAAATTTTCTAAATTGGCACATTGATACTCCATGCCAACGGGTACCCCCAAACCAAGAATGGCCCACATTCGCCCATAGGTGGCGCTACAGGCCACGCCCAAAAAACAAAATTCAAAGTGATACAATTTCCACGCCATTTGTCCAAATCTTCTGAAATTTGGTGTACATGCCTCATTCCTCATGGGGAACAAAAAGCCTCAAGAACCCATAACTTCCGCCATGATGGATTTTCCCGTGACGCTGAAAATTTGCTAAAACCTACAAAACTCTTCTTCTCCTGAACCGTAGCTCCAATTGACTTGAAATTTGGTACACATGTGTAGAATGGACATCCTTGAAAACGCTACTTAGGAAAAATGAATACGATACAAAATGGCTGAAAGGGGCGTGTTTATGTAAATGTCCAAATTTTAACAATATATACGTGTCAATAAATCAAATGTAATTTTGACTGATGGTTTTTCAAACCTAACATGCTTAAAGATGACATCACTCTGAAGTACTGTGCAAAGAATGGCCATGCCAAAATTCCCATTTTCTGGTCAAAAATGTTCTAATTTGGTAAATTAATAGTACAGGCCAACAGGAATCCACAAACCAAGAATGACCGACATACGCCACTAGGGGGCACTACAGGACAAGCCAAAATTCCCATTTTCTGGTCAAAAATGTTCTAATTCGGTACAAGAATAGTACAGGCCAACAGGAATCCACAAACCAAGAATGACCGACATTCGCCACTAGGGGCACTACAGGACAAGCCAAAATTCCCATTTTCTGGTCAAAAATTTTCTAATTTGGTACTTTGATACTACAGGCCAACAGGAACCCACATACCAAGTGTGGCCCACATTCGCCTCTTAGGGGGCTTACAGGCTACTCCAAAATTTCGCTTTCTGGTCAAAAACGCTCTAATTTGGTACATTGATACTGCAGGTCAACAGGAACCCTCAAACCAAGAATGGCTAACATTCGCCCTTAGGGGCACTACAGGCCATGCCGAAATTCCCATTTTCTGGTCAAAATGTTCTAATTTGGTACATTAATAGTACAGGCCAAAAGGAATCCACAAACCAAGAATGACCGACATTCACCACTAGGTGGGCTTAGAGGCCAGCTCGAAATTCCCATTTTCTGGTCAAAAAGTTATAATTTGGTACATTGATACTACAGGCCAACAGGAACCCACAAACCAAGTATGGCCCACATTCGCCATTAGGGGGCTTACAGGCCACTCCCAAAATTTCGTTTTCTGGTCAAAAATTTTCTAATATGGTACATTGATACTACTGGCCAACAGGAACCCACAAACAAAGAATGGCCAACATTCGCCTTAGGGGCACTAGAGGCCACTCTAAATTCCCATTTTATGGTCAAAAATGTTCTAATTTGGTACATTGATACTACAGGTCAACAGGAACCCTCAAACCAAGAATGGCTAACATTCACCCCTAGGGGCGCTTACAGGTAATTCCTAAAAGTCCCATTTTCTGGTCAAATATTTTCTAATTATGTACATTGATACTACAGGCCAACAGGAACCCACAAACCAAGAATGACCCACATTTGCCCATAGGAGGCGCTACAGGCCACGCCCCAAAAAAATATTTTCAAAGTGATACCATTTCCACGCCATTTAACCAATTCTTTTGAATCTTGGTGTACATGCCTCATTTCTCATTGGGAACAAAAACGCCTCAAGGATCCATAAGGTATGATGGATTTTCCTGTAGACTGAAAATGTTTCGCTTAGGATTCAGACAGAAATACATGTTTTTTGGATTCATCCATTGAGAGGGTTTAACCCCAACCCTCTACTGATCAATTTGAAATGATTTGCCATTTTGAGGAGGAATCCAGCATTGCTGCTTGCAGCTATATTTATTATTATTATTATTATTATTATTCTTATTCTCCTTGAGCCCCAATAGCTCAAAAAGTCACTGGTCAAAATTTTCTAAATTGGCACATTGATACTCCATGCCAACGGGTACCCCCAAACCAAGAATGGCCCACATTCGCCCATAGGTGGCGCTACAGGCCACGCCCAAAAAAACAAAATTCAAAGTGATACAATTTCCACGCCATTTGTCCAAATCTTCTGAAATTTGGTGTACATGCCTCATTCCTCATGGGGAACAAAAAGCCTCAAGAACCCATAACTTCCGCCATGATGGATTTTCCCATGACGTTGAAAATTTGCTAAAACCTACAAAACTCTTCTTCTCCTGAACCGTAGCTCCAATTGACTTGAAATTTGGTACACATGTGTAGAATGGACATCCTTGAAAACGCTACTTAGGAAAAATGAATACGATACAAAATGGCTGAAAGGGGCGTGTTTATGTAAATGTCCAAATTTTAACAATATATACGTGTCAATAAATCAAATGTAATTTTGACTGATGGTTTTTCAAACCTAACATGCTTAAAGATGACATCACTCTGAAGTACTGTGCAAAGAATGGCCATGCCAAAATTCCCATTTTCTGGTCAAAAATGTTCTAATTTGGTAAATTAATAGTACAGGCCAACAGGAATCCACAAACCAAGAATGACCTACATACGCCACTAGGGGCACTACAGGACAAGCCAAAATTCCCATTTTCTGGTCAAAAATGTTCTAATTCGGTACAAGAATAGTACAGGCCAACAGGAATCCACAAACCAAGAATGACCGACATTCGCCACTAGGGGCACTACAGGACAAGCCAAAATTCCCATTTTCTGGTCAAAAATTTTCTAATTTGGTACTTTGATACTACAGGCCAACAGGAACCCACATACCAAGTGTGGCTCACATTCGCCCTTAGGGGGCTTACAGGCTACTCCAAAATTTCGCTTTCTGGTCAAAAACGCTCTAATTTGGTACATTGATACTGCAGGTCAACAGGAACCCTCAAACCAAGAATGGCTAACATTCGCCCTTAGGGGCACTACAGGCCATGCCGAAATTCCCATTTTCTGGTCAAAAATGTTCTAATTTGGTACATTAATAGTACAGGCCAAAAGGAATCCACAAACCAAGAATGACCGACATTCACCACTAGGTGGCTTAGAGGCCAAGTCGAAATTCCCATTTTCTGGTCAAAAAGTTATAATTTGGTACATTGATACTACAGGCCAACAGGAACCCACAAACCAAGTATGGCCCACATTCGCCATTAGGGGGCTTACAGGCCACTCCCAAAATTTCTGTTTTCTGGTCAAAAATTTTCTAATATGGTACATTGATACTACTGGCCAACAGGAACCCACAAACAAAGAATGGCTAACATTCACCCTTAGGGGGCACTAGAGGCCATGCCGAAATTCCCATTTTATGGTCAAAAATGTTCTAATTTGGTACATTGATACTACAGGTCAACAGGAACCCTCAAACCAAGAATGGCTAACATTCACCCCTAGGGGCGCTACAGGTAATTCCCAAAAGTCCCATTTTCTGGTCAAATATTTTCTAATTATGTACATTGATACTACAGGCCAACAGGAACCCACAAACCAAGAATGACCCACATTTGCCCATAGGAGGCGCTACAGGCCACACCTCCAAAAAAATATTTTCAAAGTGATACCATTTCCACGCCATTTAACCAATTCTTTTGAATCTTGGTGTACATGCCTCATTTCTCATTGGGAACAAAAAGCCTCAAGGATCCATAAGGTATGATGGATTTTCCTGTAGACTGAAAATGTTTCGCTTAGGATTCAGACAGAAATACATGTTTTTTGGATTCATCCATTGAGAGGGTTTAACCCCAACCCTCTACTGATCAATTTGAAATGATTTGCCATTTTGAGGAGGAATCTGCATTGCTGCTTGCAGCTATATTTATTATTATTATTATTATTATTATTCTTCTCCTTGAGCCCCAATAGCTCAAAAAGTCACTGGTCAAAAATTTTCTAAATTGGCACATTGATACTCCATGCCAACGGGTACCCCCAAACCAAGAATGGCCCACATTCGCCCATAGGTGGCGCTACAGGCCACGCCCAAAAAAACAAAATTCAAAGTGATACAATTTCCACGCCATTTGTCCAAATCTTCTGAAATTTGGTGTACATGCCTCATTCCTCATGGGGAACAAAAAGCCTCAAGAACCCATAACTTCCGCCATGATGGATTTTCCCATGACGTTGAAAATTTGCTAAAACCTACAAAACTCTTCTTCTCCTGAACCGTAGCTCCAATTGACTTGAAATTTGGTACACATGTGTAGAATGGACATCCTTGAAAACGCTACTTAGGAAAAATGAATACGATACAAAATGGCTGAAAGGGGCGTGTTTATGTAAATGTCCAAATTTTAACAATATATACGTGTCAATAAATCAAATGTAATTTTGACTGATGGTTTTTCAAACCTAACATGCTTAAAGATGACATCACTCTGAAGTACTGTGCAAAGAATGGCCATGCCAAAATTCCCATTTTCTGGTCAAAAATGTTCTAATTTGGTAAATTAATAGTACAGGCCAACAGGAATCCACAAACCAAGAATGACCACATACGCCACTAGGGGCACTACAGGACAAGCCAAAATTCCCATTTTCTGGTCAAAATGTTCTAATTCGTACAAGAATAGTACAGGCCAACAGGAATCCACAAACCAAGAATGACCACATTCGCCACTAGGGGCACTACAGGACAAGCCAAAATTCCCATTTTCTGGTCAAAAATTTTCTAATTTGGTACTTTGATACTACAGGCCAACAGGAACCCACATACCAAGTGTGGCCCACATTCGCCCTTAGGGGGCTTACAGGCTACTCCAAAATTTCGCTTTCTGGTCAAAAACGCTCTAATTTGGTACATTGATACTGCAGGTCAACAGGAACCCTCAAACCAAGAATGGCTAACATTCGCCCTTAGGGGCACTACAGGCCATGCCGAAATTCCCATTTTCTGGTCAAAATGTTCTAATTTGGTACATTAATAGTACAGGCCAAAAGGAATCCACAAACCAAGAATGACCGACATTCACCACTAGGTGGCTTAGAGGCCAGCCTGAAATTCCCATTTTCTGGTCAAAAAGTTATAATTTGGTACATTGATACTACAGGCCAACAGGAACCCACAAACCAAGTATGGCCCACATTCGCCATTAGGGGGCTTACAGGCCACTCCCAAAATTTCGTTTTCTGGTCAAAAATTTTCTAATATGGTACATTGATACTACTGGCCAACAGGAACCCACAAACAAAGAATGGCCAACATTCGCCCTTAGGGGCACTAGAGGCCACGCTGAAATTCCCATTTTATGGTCAAAAATGTTCTAATTTGGTACATTGATACTACAGGTCAACAGGAACCCTCAAACCAAGAATGGCTAACATTCACCCCTAGGGGGCTTACAGGTAATTCCCAAAAGTCCCATTTTCTGGTCAAATATTTTCTAATTATGTACATTGATACTACAGGCCAACAGGAACCCACAAACCAAGAATGACCCACATTTGCCCATAGGAGGCGCTACAGGCCACGCTCCCAAAAAATATTTTCAAAGTGATACCATTTCCACGCCATTTAACCAATTCTTTTGAATCTTGGTGTACATGCCTCATTTCTCATTGGGAACAAAAAGCCTCAAGGATCCATAAGGTCCATGATGGATTTTCCTGTAGACTGAAAATGTTTCGTTTAGGATTCAGACAGAAATACATGTTTTTTGAATTCATCCATTGAGAGGGTTTAACCCCAACCATCTACTGATCAATTTGAAATGATTTGCCATTTTGAGGAGGAATCCGCATTGCTGCTTGCAGCTATATTTATTATTATTATTATTATTATTATTATTATTCTCCTTGAGCCCCAATAGCTCAAAAAGTCACTGGTCAAAATTTTCTAAATTGGCACATTGATACTCCATGCCAACGGGTACCCCCAAACCAAGAATGGTCAACATTCGCCCATAGGTGGCGCTACAGGCCACGCCCAAAAACAAAAATTCAAAGTGATATAATTTCCACCCCATTTGTCCAAATCTTCTGAAACTTTGTAAACATGCCTCATTTCTCATGGGGAACAAAAAGCCTCAAGGACCCATACTTCTGCCATTATGGATTTTCCTGTACAGTGAAAATTTTGGAAAACCTACAAAACTCTTCTTCTCCTGAACCTCAGCTCCAATTGACTTGGAATTTGGCACACGTGTGTAGTATGTATGTCTTTCCAAACGCTACTTAGCAAAAATGAATACAATACAAAATGGCTGAAATGGACGTGTTTATGTAAATGTACACACAAAAGATGATCAAAAATTTTAAAATCCCATTGATTTACAATGGCTGAGCAAAAGTGCTCCCTCTACTGGACAAATATGGTCCACATGTAAAATCCCATTCACTTACATTGGCTGAGCAAAGAGGCTCCTCTACTGGAGTAACTCTGTCTACCACATGCAGCTCTTCTGTAGCAATCTCTAATGAAGCATTTCGGTCTCCTAGTGGGTGGAGCTCCAGACTTAGACTACAGAAGACATTTTATGCCTGCATGGAGGTATGTCAAATCAATTGTGTGTCTTAATGCTTTCCAGTTTGAACATTCAAGCTGATTTTACACTATTCAACTCAACAAAGGCAAAACAACTCAAATAAATGTTTTCGAAAGCAGTTTGTGTGACACAGCGAAGCGAGCCGCGTCGCTGCCTAACGCTCGCGACGCCGATGAGAGTTCGCTTCCTTCTTATGCGTTTCAACGGACAATTTCATACACCAAAATACATGATATATTGGGGTGTCTGCTATATCTCAAGTGAACAAACAGTTGATAAAGAAATCGGGTATCAATATATTGAATTATGAATTATTGAAGGGGTCTAGTGATGCCGCTGTGATGTCCTGTTAGATTTTTCTCTATCGAGACAGCGTTAACGTATCAAAACTTCCGAGTATGATGTTGTTTAATTGTCTCTGACAACACGCTAATCCTCGAGGCGCAGATCATTTTTGCTCGCGATCTTCACGAAGGTTTGTTGGTTGTGTACAATGGTTGCCTGCTTGAACATTCAAGCCGATTTTACACTATTCAACTCAACAAAGGCAAAACAACTCAAATAAATGTTTTCGAAAGCAGTTTGTGTGACACAGCGAAGCGAGCCGCTGTCACGACTAACGCCGCGACGCCGATGAGAGTTCGCTCACAGCTTCATGCGCTTGAACGGACAATTTCATACACCAAAATACATGATATATTGGGGTGTCTGTTATGTATCAAGTGAACAAACAGTTGATAAAGAAATTGGGTATCAATATATTTAATTATGAATTATTGTGAACAACACGGATGCCGCTTGTGGTGTCCTGTTAAGATTTTTCTCTCGAAACAGCGCTAACAGCTTAAACAAAATACTGCGCTATTTTTGCACATACAGATACATTTAATACATCGTCACAAACTATGAAAGTTGTACTTTTATTTGTTGTAAAATAAAGAAAATAAACCGTGTGCTCTTTGTCTAAGCTTAATATCTTTCTGAAACACGCCACAAAAACTTACACAAACATGAAACATATGTCTAAAGAAAGTAGGGATGGGCTGATCAATCCTAACGTATCAAAACTTCCGAGAATGATGTTGTTTAATTGTCTCTGACAACACGCAAACCGCGAGGCGAGATCATTTTTGCTCGCGATCATCATGAAGGTTTGTCGGTTGTATACAATGTTTGCCTGTTTGAACATTCAAGCCGATTTTACACTATTCAACTCAACAAATGTCAAAACAACTCAAATACATGTTTATGAAGCTGTTTGTGTGACACAGCGAGCCGCGTCGCGCCTAACTCACGCGACTCGATGTCTTTCGCTGCTGCTTATGCCTGAACGGACAATTTCATACAACAGAGTGTCAAAATACATGATATATTGAGGAGTCTGTTATGTCTCAAGTGAACAAACAGTTGAGAAAGAAATCTGGAATAATTATATTTTATTCTGGCATTATTCCAGATGACGCCCTGCTATATTTTTCTCTCGAAACAGCGGAAACAACTTAAACAAAATACTGCGCCATTTTTGCCCATACAGAAACATGCAAGACATCATTACTTAACTATGAAATGTGTACTTTTATTTGTGTACACTTACAATAACAACAAAACCTTGTGCTTTTGTAAAATAAATAAACAGGGTGCTCAGTCTCTGTCTTCACGATTATTTTTCTGAAACACGCCACAAAATTCAAGTGAACAAAATCAACCATTCACGCTAGTCTGTATTTTATCATCTCACAATGAATACAAATGCAACAAGCATGGCACAAAACGAAAATAATGATACTTCTCAGTTCTCAAAAGATTAAACTGAACTGTGCCTTAAGTATCGTATCATGCGATAAAAGCCTCTTAAAGAGACAGTAACAATTTAGCCTTCGCCCTGAACATAGACATTCCCAAGTAATTGAGAAGTACAAATGGTATTATTTTAAGTTTTTTTATTTCTCTCTTACCTTGTAAAATGCCACGTTTTTGAATGGCATGTAAACACAATCACTCCATTTTTTTCACTGGATCTGTTGCTATTTTAATGATTTAAAAATCAAAGCACTGACCATTTAAAGTGTGAGCTTGTAGGCTACATTTTGAAATAGTTATAAACAGTCACAGCTATACAGTGTTATTATGTGCCTAGATAGTCTTTCAAATAAAATTGCTTGTGATATGCTTATGTAAATCACACAAAAAAACAGAAAAAAATCTTAAGAGAGAAGTGAAAGTGAAAGTAGAGATTTTCAAAGTGATTTTTCATTCAAAGTGATACAATTTCCACGCCATTTGTCTAAATCTTCTGAAACTTGGTGTACATGCCTCATTCCTCATGGGGAACAAAAAAGCCTTAAGGACCCATAACTTTCACCATGATGGATTTTCCCGTGACGCTGAAAATTTGCTAAAACCTAAAAATACTCTTTCTTCTCCTGAACCGTAGCTCCAATTGACTTGAAATTTGGTACACATTTGTAGAATGGACATCCTTGAAAACATTACTTAGGAAAAATGAATGTGATACAAAATGTCTGAAAGGGGCGTGTTTATGTAAATGTCCAAATTTTAACAATATATACCTGTCAATAAATCAAATGTAATTTTGACTGATGGTTTTTCAAACCTAACATGCTTCAAGATGACATCACTCTGAAGTACTGCAAGCAAAGAATGGTCGACATTCGCCCCTAGGGGGCTTACAGGCCATGTCGAAATTCCCATTTTCTGGTCTAAAATGTTCTAATTTGGTACAATGGTACTACAGGCCAACAGGAACCCACAAACCAAGAATGGCCGACATTCTGCCACTAGGGGGCTTAAAGGCCACGCCTAAAATTCCCGCTTTCTGGTCAAATTTTTTTTAATTTGGTACATTGATACTACAGGCAGACAGGAACCCACAAACCAAGAATGGACAACATTCACCCCTAGGGGCGCTTACAGGCCATGCCAAAATTCCCATTTTCTGGTCAAAAATGTTCTAATTTGGTACACTGATACTACATGCCAACAGGAACCCACAAACCACGTAATGGCCAACATTCGCCATTAGGGGCGCTTACAGGTAATTCCAAAAATCCCATTTTCTGGTCAAACATTTTCTAATTTGGTGTATTGATTCTACAGGCCGACAGGAACCCACAAACCAAGAAAGGCCCACATTCGCCCCTAGGGGGCTTACAGGCCACTCCAAAATTCCCATTTTCTGGTCAAATATTTTCTAATTTTGTACATTTATACTACAGGCCAACAGGAACCCACAAACCAAGAATGACCAACATTTGCCCATAGGTGGCGCTTACAGGCCACGCCCCAAATTTTTTTTTTCAAAATGATATAATATCCACCCCATTTGTCCAATTCTTCTGAAACTTGGTGTACATGCCGCATTTCTCATTGGGAACAAAAAGCCTCAAGGATCCATAAGGTCCGGTATGGATTTTCCTGTACATTGAAAATGTTTTGTTTAGGAATCAGACGAAGACATGTTTTTTGAATTCCTTAATTGGGAGGGTTTATCCCCAACCATCTACTGATCAATTTTAAATGATTTGCCATTTTGAGGAGGAATCCGCATTGCTGCTTGCAGCTATATTTATTATTATTATTCTTCTTCTCCTTGAGCCCCAATAGCTCAAAAAGTCACTGGTCAAAAATTTTCTAAATTGGCACATTGATACTCCATGCCAACGGGTACCCCCAAACCAAGAATGGCCCACATTCGCCCATAGGTGGCGCTACAGGCCACGCCCAAAAAAACAAAATTCAAAGTGATACAATTTCCACGCCATTTGTCCAAATCTTCTGAAATTTGGTGTACATGCCTCATTCCTCATGGGGAACAAAAAAGCCTCAAGAACCCATAACTTCCGCCATGATGGATTTTCCCGTACGCTGAAAATTTGCTAAAACCTACAAAACTCTTTCTTCTCCTGAACCGTAGCTCCAATTGACTTGAAATTTGGTACACATGTGTAGAATGGACATCCTTGAAAACACTACTTAGGAAAAATGAATACGATACAAAATGGCTGAAAGGGGCGTGTTTATGTAAATGTCCAAATTTTAACAATATATATGTGTCAGTAAATCAAATGTAATTTTGACTGATGGTTTTTCAAACCTAACATGCTTAAAGATGACATCACTCTGAAGTACTGTGCAAAGAATGGCCATGCCAAAATTCCCATTTTCTGGTCAAAAATGTTCTAATTTGGTAAATTAATAGTACAGGCCAACAGGAATCCACAAACCAAGAATGACCGACATACGCCACTAGGGGCACTACAGGACAAGCCAAAATTCCCATTTTCTGGTCAAAAATGTTCTAATTCGTACAAGAATAGTACAGGCCAACAGGAATCCACAAACCAAGAATGACCGACATTCGCCACTAGGGGCACTACAGGACAAGCCAAAATTCCCATTTTCTGGTCAAAAATTTTCTAATTTGGTACTTTGATACTACAGGCCAACAGGAACCCACATACCAAGTGTGGCCCACATTCGCCCTTAGGGGGCTTACAGGCTACTCCAAAATTTCGCTTTCTGGTCAAAACGTTCTAATTTGGTACATTGATACTGCAGGTCAACAGGAACCCTCAAACCAAGAATGGCTAACATTCGCCCTTAGGGGGCACTACAGGCCATGCCGAAATTCCCATTTTCTGGTCAAAAATGTTCTAATTTGGTACATTAATAGTACAGGCCAAAAGGAATCCACAAACCAAGAATGACCGACATTCACCACTAGGTGGCGCTTAGAGGCCATGCCAAATTCCCATTTTCTGGTCAAAAAGTTATAATTTGGTACATTGATACTACAGGCCAACAGGAACCCACAAACCAAGTATGGCCCACATTCGCCATTAGGGGGCTTACAGGCCACTCCCAAAATTTCGTTTTCTGGTCAAAAATTTTCTAATATGGTACATTGATACTACTGGCCAACAGGAACCCACAAACAAAGAATGGCTAACATTCGCCTCTAGGGGCACTAGAGGCCACTGAAATTCCCATTTTATGGTCAAAAATGTTCTAATTTGGTACATTGATACTACAGGTCAACAGGAACCCTCAAACCAAGAATGGCCAACATTCACCCCTAGGGGGCTTACAGGTAATTCCCAAAAGTCCCATTTTCTGGTCAAATATTTTCTAATTATGTACATTGATACTACAGGCCAACAGGAACCCACAAACCAAGAATGACCCACATTTGCCCATAGGAGGCGCTACAGGCCACGCTCCAAAAAATATTTTCAAAGTGATACCATTTCCACGCCATTTAACCAATTCTTTTGAATCTTGGTGTACATGCCTCATTTCTCATTGGGAACAAAAACGCCTCAAGGATCCATAAGGTATGATGGATTTTCCTGTAGACTGAAAATGTTTCGCTTAGGATTCAGACAGAAATACATGTTTTTTGGATTCATCCATTGAGAGGGTTTAACCCCAACCCTCTACTGATCAATTTGAAATGATTTGCCATTTTGAGGAGGAATCTGCATTGCTGCTTGCAGCTATATTTATTATTATTATTATTATTATTATTCTCCTTGAGCCCAAATAGCTCAAAAAGTCACTGGTCAAAAGTTTTCTAAATTGGCACATTGATAGTCCATGCCAACGGGTACCCCCAAACCAAGAATGGTCAACATTCGCCCATAGGTGGCGCTACAGGCCACGCCCAAAAAAAATATTTTCAAAGTGATACCATTTCCACGCCATTTGTCCAAATCTCCTGAAACTTGGTGTACATGCCTCATTTCTCATGGGGAACAAAAAGCCTCAAGAACCCATAACTTCCGCCATGATGGATTTTTCCGTGACGCTGAAAATTTGCTAAAACCTACAAAACTCTTCTTCTCCTGAACCGTAGCTCCAATTGACTTGAAATTTGGTACACATGTGTAGAATTGAAGTCTTTGAAAACGTTACTTAGGAAAAATGAATACTGATACAAAATGGCTGAAAGGGGCGTGTTTATGTAAATGTCCAAATTTTAACAATATATACGTGTCAATAAATCAAATGTAATTTTGACTGATGGTTTTTCAAACCTAACATGCTTCAAGATGACATCACTCTGAAGTACTGCGCAAAGAATGGCTAACATTCGCCTTAGGGGGCTTACAGGCCATGCCGAAATTCCCATTTTCTGGTCTAAAATGTTCTAATTTGGTACAATGGTACTACAGGCCAACAGGAACCCACAAACCAAGAATGGCCGACATTCGCCACTAGGGGGCTTAAAGGCCACGCCAAAATTCCCGCTTTCTGGTCAAAAATGTTCTAATTTGGTACATTGATACTACAGGCCAACAGGAACCCACAAACCAAGAATGGCCAACATTCACCCCTAGGGGCGCTACAGGCCATGCCGAAATTCCCATTTTCTGGTCTAAAATGTTCTAATTTGGTACAATGGTACTACAGGCCAACAGGAACCCACAAACCAAGAATGGCCAACATTCGCCATTAGGGGCGCTTACAGGTAATTCCCAAAAGTCCCATTTTCTGGTCAAACATTTTCTAATTTGGTACATTGATTCTACAGGCCAAAAGGAACCCACAAACCAAGAATGGCCCACATTCGCCCCTAGGGGCGCTTACAGGCCACTCCAAAATTCCCATTTTCTGGTCAAATATTTTCTAATTTTGTACATTGATACTACAGGCCAACAGGAACCCACAAACCAAGAATGGCCCACATTCGACCATAGGTGGTGCTACAGGCCACGCTCCAAAAAAATATTTTCAAAGTGATACCATTTCCACGCCATTTGTCCAATTCTTCTGAAACTTGGTGTACATGCCTCATTTCTCATTGGGAACAAAAAGCCTCAAGGATCCATAAGGTCCGGTATGGATTTTCCTGTACATTGAAAATGTTTCGCTTAGGATTCAGACAAAGACATGTTTTTTGAATTCCTTAATTGGGAGGGTTTATCCCCAACCATCTACTGATCAATTTTAAATGATTTGCCATTTTGAGGAGGAATCAGCATTGCTGCTTGCAGCTATATTTATTATTATTATTCTTCTCCTTGAGCCCAAATAGCTCAAAAAGTCACTGGTCAAAACTTTTCTAAATTGGCACATTGATAGTCCATGCCAACGGGTACCCCCAAACCAAGAATGGTCAACATTCGCCCATAGGTGGCGTTACAGGCCACGCCCAAAAAAAATATTTTCAAAGTGATACCATTTCCACGCCATTTGTCCAAATCTTCTGAAACTTGGTGTACATGCCTCATTCCTCATGGGGAACAAAAAGCCTCAAGAACCCATAACTTCCGCCATGATGGATTTTCCCGTACGCTGAAAATTTGCGAAAACCTACAAAACTCTTCTTCTCCTGAACCGTGAGCTCCAATTGACTTGAAATTTGGTACACATGTGTAGAATGGACAGTCCTTGAAAACGTTACTTAGGAAAAATGAATACGATACAAAATGGCTGAAAGGGGCGTGTTTATGTAAATGTCCAAATTTTAACAATATATACGTGTCAATAAATCAAATGTAATTTTGACTGATGGTTTTTCAAACCTAACATGCTTCAAGATGACATCACTCTGAAGTACTATGCAAAGAATGGCTAACATTCGCCTTAGGGGGCTTACAGGCCATGCCGAAATTCCCATTTTCTGGTCTAAAATGTTCTAATTTGGTACAATGGTACTACAGGCCAACAGGAACCCACAAACCAAGAATGGACCGACATTCGCCACTAGGGGGCTTAAAGGCCATGCCAAAATTCCCGTTTTCTGGTCAAAAATGTTCTAATTTGGTACATTGATACTACAGGCCAACAGGAACCCACAAACCAAGAATGGCCAACATTCAGCCACTAGGGGGCGCTACAGGCCACTCCAAAATTCCCATTTTCTGGTCAAACATTTTCTAATTTGGTACATTGATTCTACAGGCCAACAGGAACCCACTAAACCAAGAATGGCCCACATTCAGCCCCTAGGGGCGCTTACAGGCCACTCCAAAATTCCCATTTTCTGGTCAAATATTTTCTAATTTTGTACATTGATACTACAGGCCAACAGGAACCCACAAACCAAGAATGGCCCACATTCGACCATAGGTGGCGCTACAGGCCACGCCCCAAAAAAATATTTTCAAAGTGATACCATTTCCACGCCATTTGTCCAATTCTTCTGAAACTTGGTGTACATGCCTCATTTCTCATTGGGAACAAAAAAGCCTCAAGGATCCATAAGGTCCGGTATGGATTTTCCTGTACATTGAAAATGTTTCGTTTAGGATTCAGACAAAGACATGTTTTTTTGAATTCCTTAATTGGGAGGGTTTATCCCCAACCATCTACTGATCAATTTTAAATGATTTGCCATTTTGAGGAGGAATCCGCATTGCTGCTTGCAGCTATATTTATTATTATTATTATTATTATTATTATTAGATTCCTCCGTAGGAGGGAATCTATTGTAATTGATGGTTTTATTATTATTATTATTATTATTATTATTATTATTATTATTATTATTATTCTCCTTGAGCCCCAATAGCTCAAAAAGTCACTGGTCAAAAATTTTCTAAATTGGCACATTGATACTCCATGCCAACGGGTACCCCCAAACCAAGAATGGCCCACATTCGCCCATAGGTGGCGCTACAGGCCACGCCCAAAAAAACAAAATTCAAAGTGATACAATTTCCACGCCATTTGTCCAAATCTTCTGAAATTTGGTGTACATGCCTCATTCCTCATGGGGAACAAAAAGCCTCAAGAACCCATAACTTCCGCCATGATGGATTTTCCCGTACGTTGAAAATTTCTGAAAACATACAAAACTCTTCTTCTCCTGAACCGTAGCTCCAAATGACTTGAAATTTGGTACACATGTGTAGAATGGACATCCTTGAAAACGTTACTTAGGAAAAATGAATACGATACAAAATGGCTGAAAGGGGCGTGTTTATGTAAATGTCCAAATTTTAACAATATATATGTGTCAATAAATCAAATGTAATTTTGACTGATGGTTTTTCAAACCTAACATGCTTAAAGATGACATCACTCTGAAGTACTGTGCAAAGAATGGCCATGCCAAAATTCCCATTTTCTGGTCAAAAATGTTCTAATTTGGTAAATTAATAGTACAGGCCAACAGGAATCCACAAACCAAGAATGACCGACATACGCCACTAGGGGCACTACAGGACAAGCCAAAATTCCCATTTTCTGGTCAAAAATGTTCTTATTCGGTACAAGAATAGTACAGGCCAACAGGAATCCACAAACCAAGAATGACCGACATTCAGCCACTAGGGGCACTACAGGACAAGCCAAAATTCCCATTTTCTGGTCAAAAATTTTCTAATTTGGTACTTTGATACTACAGGCCAGCAGGAACCCACATACCAAGTGTGGCCCACATTCAGCCCTTAGGGGCTTACAGGCTACTCCAAAATTTCGCTTTCTGGTCAAAAACGTTCTAATTTGGTACATTGATACTGCAGGTCAACAGGAACCCTCAAACCAAGAATGGCCAACATTCAGCCCCTAGGGAGCACTACAGGCCATGCCGAAATTCCCATTTTCTGGTCAAAAATGTTCTAATTTGGTACATTAATAGTACAGGCCAAAAGGAATCCACAAACCAAGAATGACCGACATTCACCACTAGGTGGCGCTAGAGGCCAAGCCGAAATTCCCATTTTCTGGTCAAAAAAGTTATAATTTGGTACATTGATACTACAGGCCAACAGGAACCCACAAACCAAGTATGGCCCACATTCGAAATTAGGGGGCGCTACAGGCCACTCCCAAAATTTCGTTTTCTGGTCAAAAATTTTCTAATATGGTACATTGATACTACTGGCCAACAACTAAAACTATGAAAGTTGTACTTTTATTTGTTGTAAAGAAAATAAACCGTGTGCTCTTTGTCTAAGCGAATATCTTTCTGAAACACGTCACAAAAACTTACACAAACATGAAACATATGTCTAAAGAAAGTAGGGATGGGCTGATCAATCCTATCAAAACTTCCGAGAATGATGCTGTTTAATTGTCTCTGACAACACGCAAACCGCGAGGCGAGATCATTTTTGCTCGCATCATCATGAAGGTTTGTCGGTTGTATACAATGTTTGCCTGTTTGAACATTCAAGCGATTTTACACTATTCAACTCAACAAATGTCAAAACAACTCAAATACATGTTTGCGAGCTGTTTGTGTGACACAGCGAGCCGCGTCGCGTCTAACTCACGCACTCCGATGTCTTTCGCTGCTGCTTGCGTCTGAACGGACAATTTCATACAACAGAGTGTCAAAATACATGATATATTGAGGAGTCTGTTATGTCTCAAGTGAACAAACAGTTGAGAAAGAAATCTGGAATAATTATATTTTATTCTGGCATTATTCCAGATGACGTCCTGCTATATTTTTCTCTCGAAACAGCGGAAACAACTTAAACAAAATACTGCGTCATTTTTGCCCATACAGAAACATGCAAGACATCATTACTGAACTATGAAATGTTTACTTTTATTTGTGTACACTTACAATAACAACAAAACCTTGTGCTTTTGTAAAATAAATAAACAGGGTGCTCAGTCTCTGTCTTCACGATTATTTTTCTGAAACACGCCACAGAATTCAAGTGAACAAAATCAACCATTCACGCAGTCTGTATTTTATCATCTCACAATGAATACAAATGCAACAAGCATGGCACAAAACGAAAATAATGATACTTCTCAGTTCTCAAAAGATTAAACTGAACTGTGCCTTAAGTATCGTATCATGCGATAAAAGCCTCTTAAAGAGACAGTAACAATTTAGCCTTCGTCCTGAACATAGACATTCCCAAGTAATTGAGAAGTACAAATGGTATTATTTTAAGTTTTTTTATTTCTCTCTTACCTTGTAAAATGCCACGTTTTTGAATGGCATGTAAACACAATCACTCCATTTTTTTCACTGGATCTGTTGCTATTTTAATGATTTAAAAATCAAAGCACTGACCATTTAAAGTGTGAGCTTGTAGGCTACATTTTGAAATAGTTATAAACAGTCACAGCTATACAGTGTTATTATGTGCCTAGATAGTCTTTCAAATAAAATTGCTTGTGATATGCTTATGTAAATCACACAAAAAAAACAGAAAAAAATCTTAAGAGAGAAGTGAAAGTGAAAGTAGAGATTTTCAAAGTGATTTTTCATTCAAAGTGATACAATTTCCACGCCATTTGTCTAAATCTTCTGAAACTTGGTGTACATGCCTCATTCCTCATGGGGAACAAAAAGCCTTAAGGACCCATAACTTTCACCATGATGGATTTTCCGTGACGTTGAAAATTTGCGAAAACCTAAAAATACTCTTCTTCTCCTGAACCGTAGCTCCAATTGACTTGAAATTTGGTACACATTTGTAGAATGGACATCCTTGAAAACATTACTTAGGAAAAATGAATGTGATACAAAATGTCTGAAAGGGGCGTGTTTATGTAAATGTCCAAATTTTAACAATATATACCTGTCAATAAATCAAATGTAATTTTGACTGATGGTTTTTCAAACCTAACATGCTTCAAGATGACATCACTCTGAAGTACTGCGTAAAGAATGGCCGACATTCAGCCCTAGGGGGCTTACAGGCCATGTCGAAATTCCCATTTTCTGGTCTAAAATGTTCTAATTTGGTACAATGGTACTACAGGCCAACAGGAACCCACAAACCAAGAATGGCCGACATTCAGCCACTAGGGGGCTTAAAGGCCATGCCAAAATTCCCGCTTTCTGGTCAAATTTTTTTTAATTTGGTACATTGATACTACAGGCAGACAGGAACCCACAAACCAAGAATGGACAACATTCACCCCTAGGGGGCTTACAGGCCATGCCAAAATTCCCATTTTCTGGTCAAAAATGTTCTAATTTGGTACACTGATACTACATGCCAACAGGAACCCACAAACCACTGAATGGCCAACATTCAGCCATTAGGGGCGCTACAGGTAATTCCAAAAATCCCATTTTCTGGTCAAACATTTTCTAATTTGGTGTATTGATTCTACAGGCCGACAGGAACCCACAAACCAAGAAAGGCCCACATTCGCCCCTAGGGGCGCTACAGGCCACTCCAAAATTCCCATTTTCTGGTCAAATATTTTCTAATTTTGTACATTTATACTACAGGCCAACAGGAACCCACAAACCAAGAATGACCAACATTTGCCCATAGGTGGCGCTACAGGCCACGCCCCAAATTTTTTTTTTCAAAATGATATAATATCCACCCCATTTGTCCAATTCTTCTGAAACTTGGTGTACATGCCGCATTTCTCATTGGGAACAAAAAGCCTCAAGGATCCATAAGGTCCGGTATGGATTTTCCTGTACATTGAAAATGTTTTGTTTAGGAATCAGACGAAGACATGTTTTTTGAATTCCTTAATTGGGAGGGTTTATCCCCAACCATCTACTGATCAATTTTAAATGATTTGCCATTTTGAGGAGGAATCCGCGATTGCTGCTTGCAGCTATATTTATTATTATTATTCTCCTTGAGCCCCAATAGCTCAAAAAGTCACTGGTCAAAAATTTTCTAAATTGGCACATTGATACTCCATGCCAACGGGTACCCCCAAACCAAGAATGGTCAACATTCGCCCATAGGTGGCGCTACAGGCCACGCCCAAAAACAAAAATTCAAAGTGATATAATTTCCACCCCATTTGTCCAAATCTTCTGAAACTTTGTAAACATGCCTCATTTCTCATGGGGAACAAAAATCCTCAAGGACCCATACTTCTGCCATTATGGATTTTCCTGTACAGTGAAAATTTTGGAAAACCTAAAAAACTCTTCTTCTCCTGAATCTTAGCTCCAATTGACTTGGAATTTGGCACACGTGTGTAGTATGTATGTCTTTCCAAACGTTACTTAGCAAAAATGAATACAATACAAAATGGCTGAAATGGACGTGTTTATGTAAATGTACACACAAAAGATGATCAAAAATTGTAAAAATCCCATTGATTTACAATGGCTGAGCAAAAGTGCCCCCTCTACTGGATAAATACGGTCCACATGTAAAATCCCATTCACTTACATTGGCTGAGCAAAGAGGCTCCCTCTACTGGAGTAACTCTGTCTGCCACATGCAGCTCTTCTGTTTAAACTCACTAATGGAGCATTTCGTGGGTGGAGCTCCAGACTTAGAAGCCAAATGACATTTTACTTGTGTCTTCACGAAGGTAAGTCAATTGTGTGTCTTAATGCTTTCCAGTTTGAACATTCAAGCCGATTTTACACTATTCAACTCAACAAAGGCAAAACAACTCAAATAAATGTTTTCGAGCAGTTTGTGTGACACAGCGAAGCGAGCAGCGTCGCGACTAACGCCGCGCCGATGAGAGTTCGCTTTAGCTGCTTCATGCGTTTGAACGGACAATTTCATATACCAAAATACATGATATATTGGGTATCAATATATTGAATTATGAATTATTGCAGTGACCAACACGGATGCCGCTGTGGTGTCCTGTTAAGATTTTTCTCTCGAAACAGCGTTAACAGCTTAAACAAAATACTGCGTTATTTTTGCACATACAGATACATTTAATCATCACAAACTATGAAAGTCGTACTTTTATTTGTTGTAAAATAAAGAAAATAAAGTCTCTGTCTAAGCTGAATAACTTTCTGAAACACGTCACAAAAACTTACACAAACATGAAACATATGTCTAAAGAAAGTAGAGATGGGCTGATCGATCCTAACGTATCAAAACTTCCGAGAATGATGTTGTTTGAGCTCTGACAACACGCAATCCAGCGAGGCGAGATCATTTTTGCTCGCGATCTTCACAAAGGTTTGTTGGTTGTATACAATGTTTGCCTGTTTGAACATTCAAGCGATTTTACACTATTCAACTCAACAAATGTCAAAACAACTCAAATACATGTTTGCAAGCTGTTTGTGTGACACAGCGAGCCGCGTCGCGTCTAACTCACGCACTCCGATGAGAGTGTCTCTCGCTGCTGCTTGTGTCTGAACGGACAATTTCATACAACAAACTGTCAAAATATATGATATATTGAGGAGTCTGTTATTTCTCAAGTAAACAAACAGTTGAGAAAGAAATCTGGAATAATTATATTTTATTCTGGCATTATTCCAGATGACGCCCTGCTATATTTTTCTCTCGAAACAGCGGAAACAACAACTTAAATAAAATACTGCGTTATTTTTGCACATACAGAAACATGCGAGACATCATTACTGAACTATGAAATGTGTACTTTTATTTGTGTACATTCACAATAACAACAAAACCTTGTGCTTTTGTAAAATAAAGACAATAAACAGGGTGCTCATCTGCCTTCGCGATAATCTTTCTGAAACACGTCACAAAATTCACGCAGTCTGTATTTTATCACCTCACACCCATAATCTCTGAAATGATACAGATGCAACAAGCACTGCACAGAAGGTAAATAATGATACTTCACAGTTCTCAAAAGATTAAACTGAACTGTGCCTTAAATATCGTATCATGCGATAAAAGCCTCTTAAAGAGACAGTAACAATTTAGCCTTCGAAATGCCACGTTTTTGAATGGCATGTAAAATGTAAAAATAATCACTCAATCTCCATTTTTTTCACTGGATCTGTTGCTATTTTAATGATTTAAAAATCAAAGCACTGACCATTTAAAGTGTGAGCTTTTACATTTTGAAATAGTTATAAACAGTCACAGCTATGCAGTGTTATTATGTGCCTAGATAGTCTTTCAAATAAAATTAGTTTACCCCAAATAGATATTTCTCTCATCATTTACTCACCCTCTTTCTATCCCAGATGTGTATTTCTTTCTTTCTCAGGCCTGTTGGTGCTTTCAATGCACTTGAATGGTGATCAGAACTCACATCAACAAAAATCACATAAATGCAACATAAAAAGTAACCCATAACACTCCAGTGGTTTAATCCATACTTTCAGAAGGGATATTATAGGTGTGGGTGTGAAAAAGATCAATATATGTAGTATAGAGTATTTTTATTTTTTTTACTATAAATTGTCCACCCTGCTCAGGAGGGGTGATATGCTTATGTAAATCACAAAAAAAAAAACAGAAAAAGAACTCTTAAGAGAGAAGAGCGCTTGTGAAAGTGAAAGTAGAGATTTATAGTAAAAAATGACTTAATTATTGATCTGTTTCTCACCACTTCTCATTTACTTATATTGAAAGGACCAACAGAGCTGAGATATTCTTCTAAACATCTTCATTCAATTTCTGCAGAAGAAAGTCGTACACATCTGGGACTGCATGAGGGTGAGGAAATGATCAAATATCCCTTTAACATTCACTTGTTTTTACAATGCATAAAATGAATGCAAATTTGGTACATTGATACTACAGGCCAACAGGAACACACAAACCAAGAATGGACCACATTCGCCAATAGGGGGCGCTACAGGAAATGCAAAAATCCTCATTTTCCGGTCAAAAATTTTCTAATTTGGTACATTGATACTACAGGCCAACAGGAACCCACAAACCAAGAATGGCCCACATTTGCCCTTTAGGGGGCGCTACAGGGCACGCCAAAATTCCCATTTTCTGGTCAAAAATGTTCTAATTTGGTACAATGATACTACAAACCAACAGGAACCCACAAACCAAGAATGGCCAACATTCGCCAATAGGGGGCACTACAGGCCACGCCAAAATTCCCATTTTCTGGTCAAAAATTTTCTAATTTGGTTCATTGATACTACAGGCCAACAGGAACACACAAACCAAGAATGGCCAACATTCACCCCTAGGGGGCGCTACAGGCCACGCCGAAATTCCCAATTTCTGGTTAAAAATGTTCTAATTTGGTACACTGATACTACATGCCAACAGGAACCCACAAACCAAGAATGGCCAACATTCGCCCCTAGGGGGCACTACAGGTAATTCCCAAATGTCCCATTTTCTGGTCAAAAGTTTTCTAAATTGGCACATTGATAGTCCATGCCAACGGGTACCCCCAAACCAAGAATGGTCAACATTCGCCCATAGGTGGCGCTACAGGCCACGCCCAAAAAAAATATTTTCAAAGTGATATCATTTCCACGCCATTTGTCCAAATCTCCTGAAACTTGGTGTACATGCCTCATTTCTCATGGGGAACAAAAAAGCCTCAAGAACCCATAACTTCCGCCATGATGGATTTTTCCAGTACGTTGAAAATTTGCTGAAAACCTACAAAACTCTTCTTCTCCTGAACCGTAGCTCCAATTGACTTGAAATTTGGTACACATGTGTAGAATTGAAGTCTTTGAAAATGTTACTTAGGAAAAATGAATACGATACAAAATGGCTGAAAGGGGCGTGTTTATGTAAATGTCCAAATTTTAACAATATATACGTGTCAATAAATCAAATGTAATTTTGACTGATGGTTTTTCAAACCTAACATGCTTTAAGATGACATCACTCTGAAGTACTGCGCAAAGAATGGCCAACATTCGCCCCTAGGGGGCGCTACAGGCCATGCTGAAATTCCCATTTTCTGGTCTAAAATGTTCTAATTTGGTACAATGGTACTACAGGCCAACAGGAACCCACAAACCAAGAATGGCTGACATTCGCCACTAGGGGGCACTAAAGGCCACGCCAAAATTCCCGTTTTCTGGTCAAAAATGTTCTAATTTGGTACATTGATACTACAGGCCAACAGGAACCCACAAACCAAGAATGGCCCACATTCGACCATAGGTGGTGCTACAGGCCACGCCCCAAAAAAATATTTTCAAAGTGATACCATTTCCACGTCATTTGTCCAATTTTCTGAAACTTGGTGTACATGCCTCATTTCTCATTGGGAACAAAAAAGCCTCAAGGATCCATAAGGTCCGGTATGGATTTTCCTTTACATTGAAAATGTTTCGTTTAGGATTCAGACAAAGACATGTTTTTTTGAATTCCTTAATTGGGAGGGTTTATCCCCAACCATCTACTGATCAATTTTAAATGATTTGCCATTTTGAGGAGGAATCCGCATTGCTGCTTGCAGCTATATTTATTATTCTTCTCCTTGAGCCCAAATAGATCTAAAAGTCACTGGTCAAAAGTTTTCTAAATTGGCACATTGATAGTCCATGCCAACGGGTACCCCCAAACCAAGAATGGTCAACATTCGCCCATAGGTGGCGCTACAGGCCACGCCCAAAAAAATATTTTCAAAGTGATACCATTTCCACGCCATTTGTCCAAATCTCCTGAAACTTGGTGTACATGCCTCATTTCTCATGGGGAACAAAAAATCCTCAAGAACCCATAACTTCCGCCATGATGGATTTTTCCGTGACGCTGAAAATTTGCGAAAACCTACAAAACTCTTCTTCTCCTGAACCGTAGCTCCAATTGACTTGAAATTTGGTACACATGTGTAGAATTGAAGTCTTTGAAAACGCTACTTAGGAAAAATGAATACGATACAAAATGGCTGAAAGGGGCGTGTTTATGTAAATGTCCAAATTTTAACAATATATACGTGTCAATAAATCAAATGTAATTTTGACTGATGGTTTTTCAGACCTAACATGCTTCAAGATGACATCACTCTGAAGTACTGCGCAAAGAATGGCTAACATTCGCCTCTAGGGGGCTTACAGGCCATGCCGAAATTCCCATTTTCTGGTCTAAAATGTTCTAATTTGGTACAATGGTACTACAGGCCAACAGGAACCCACAAACCAAGAATGGCCGACATTCGCCACTAGGGGGCTTAAAGGCCACGCCAAAATTCCCGCTTTCTGGTCAAAAATGTTCTAATTTGGTACATTGATACTACAGGCCAACAGGAACCCACAAACCAAGAATGGCCAACATTCACCCCTAGGGGCGCTTACAGGCCATGCCAAAATTCCCATTTTCTGGTCTAAAATGTTCTAATTTGGTACAATGGTACTACAGGCCAACAGGAACCCACAAACCAAGAATGGCCAACATTCGCCATTAGGGGCGCTACAGGTAATTCCCAAAAGTCCCATTTTCTGGTCAAACATTTTCTAATTTGGTACATTGATTCTACAGGCCAAAAGGAACCCACTAAACCAAGAATGGCTCCACATTCGCCCCTAGGGGGCTTACAGGCCACTCCAAAATTCCCATTTTCTGGTCAAATATTTTCTAATTTTGTACATTGATACTACAGGCCAACAGGAACCCACAAACCAAGAATGGCCCACATTCGACCATAGGTGGTGCTACAGGCCACGCTCCAAAAAAATATTTTCCAAGTGATACCATTTCCACGCCATTTGTCCAATTCTTCTGAAACTTGGTGTACATGCCTCATTTCTCATTGGGAACAAAAAGCCTCAAGGATCCATAAGGTCCGGTATGGATTTTCCTGTACATTGAAAATGTTTCATTTAGGATTCAGACAAAGACATGTTTTTTTGAATTCCTTAATTGGGAGGGTTTATCCCCAACCATCTACTGATCAATTTTAAATGATTTGCTATTTTGAGGAGGAATCCGCATTGCTGCTTGCAGCTATATTTATTATTATTATTATTATTATTCTCCTTGAGCCCCAATAGCTCAAAAAGTCACTGGTCAAAAATTTTCTAAATTGGCACATTGATACTCCATGCCAACGGGTACCCCCAAACCAAGAATGGCCCACATTCGCCCATAGGTGGCGCTACAGGCCACGCCCAAAAAAACAAAATTCAAAGTGATACAATTTCCACGCCATTTGTCCAAATCTTCTGAAATTTGGTGTACATGCCTCATTCCTCATGGGGAACAAAAAGCCTCAAGAACCCATAACTTCCGCCATGATAGATTTTCCCATACGCTGAAAATTTGCTAAAACCTACAAAACTCTTCTTCTCCTGAACCGTAGCTCCAATTGACTTGAAATTTGGTACACATGTGTAGAATGGACATCCTTGAAAACATTACTTAGGAAAAATGAATACGATACAAAATGGCTGAAAGGGGCGTGTTTATGTAAATGTCCAAATTTTAACAATATATACGTGTCAATAAATCAAATGTAATTTTGACTGATGGTTTTTCAAACCTAACATTCTTCAAGATGACATCACTCTGAAATACTGCGCAAAGAATGGCCAACATTCGCCCTTAGGGGGCGTTACAGGCCACGCAGAAATTCCCATTTTCTGGTCAAAAATGTTCTAATTTGGTACATTGATACTACAGGCCAACAGGAACCCACAAACCAAGTATGGCCCACATTCGCCCTTAGGGGAAGCTAAAGGCCACGCCAAAATTCCCATTTTCTGGTCAAACATTTTCTAATTTGGTACATTGATTCTATAGGCCGACAGGAACCAACAAACCAAGAATGGCCCACATTCGCACCTAGGGGGCACTACAGGCCACTCCAAAATTCCCATTTTCTGGTCAAATATTTTCTAATTTTGTACATTGATACTACAGGCCAACAGGAACCCACAAACCAAGAATGGCCCACATTTGCCCATAGGTGGCGCTACAGGCCACATCCCAAAAAAATATTTTCAAAGTGATACCATTTCCACGCCATTTAACAAATTCTTCTGAAACTTGGTGTACATGCCTCATTTCTCATTGGGAACAAAAAAGCCTCAAGGATCCATAAGGTCTGTATTGATGGATTTTTCTGTACACTGAAAATGTTTAGTTTAGGATTCAGACAGAAATACGTGGTTTTTGGATTCATCCATTGAGAGGGTTTAACCCCAACCCTCTACTGATCAATTTTAAATGATTTGCCATTTTGAGGAGGAATCCGCATTGCTGCTTGCAGCTATATTTATTATTATTATTATTCCTCTTCTCCTTGAGCCCAAATAGCTCAAAAAGTCACTGGTCAAAATTTTCTAAATTGGCACATTGATACTCCATGCCAACGGGTACCCCCAAACCAAGAATGGTCAACATTCGCCCATAGGTGGCGCTACAGGCCACGCCCAAAAACAAAAATTCAAAGTGATATAATTTCCACCCCATTTGTCCAAATCTTCTGAAACTTTGTAAACATGCCTCATTTCTCATGGGGAACAAAAAGCCTCAAGGACCCATACTTCTGCCATTATGGATTTTCCTGTACAGTGAAAATTTTGGAAAACATACAAAACTCTTCTTCTCCTGAACCTCAGCTCCAATTGACTTGGAATTTGGCACACGTGTGTAGTATGTATGTCTTTCCAAACATTACTTAGCAAAAATGAATACAATACAAAATGGCTGAAATGGACGTGTTTATGTAAATGTACACACAAAAGATGATCAAAAAATTTTAAAATCCCATTGATTTACAATGGCTGAGAAAAAGTGCTCCCTCTACTGGACAAATACGGTCCACATGTAAAATCCCATTCACTTACATTGGCTGAGCAAAGAGGCTCCCTCTACTGGAGTAACTCTGTCTACCACATGCAGCTCTTCTGTAGCAATCTCTCTAATGAAGCATTTCGGTCTCCTAGTGGGTGGAGCTCCAGACTTAGACTACAGAAGACATTTTACGCCTGCACGGAGGTATGTCAAATCAATTGTGTCTTAATGCTTTCCAGTTTGAACATTCAAGCGATTTTACACTATTCAACTCAACAAAGGCAAAACAACTCAAATAAATGTTTTCGAGCAGTTTGTGTGACACAGCGAAGCGAGCCGCGTCACGCCTAACGCTCGCGACGCCGATGAGAGTTCGCTTTCCTTCTTGCGCTTCAACGCACAATTTCATACACCAAAATACATGATATATTGGGGTGTCTGCTATATCTCAAGTGAACAAACAGTTGATAAAGAAATCGGGTATCAATATATTGAATTATGAATTATTGAAGGGGTCTAGTGATGCCGCTGTGATGTCCTGTTAGATTTTTCTCTATCGAGACAGCGTTAACGTATCAAAACTTCCGAGTATGATGTTGTTTAATTGTCTCTGACAACACGCTAATCCTCGAGGCAAGATAATTTTTGCTCGCGATCTTCACGAAGGTTTGTTGGTTGTGTACAATGGTTGCCTGCTTGAACATTCAAGCCGATTTTACACTATTCAACTCAACAAAGGTAAAACAACTCAAATAAATGTTTTCGAGCAGTTTGTGTGACACAGCGAAGCGAGCCGCGTCGCGACTAACGCCGCGACGCTGATGAGAGTTCGCTTCACAGCTTCATGCGCTTGAACGGACAATTTCATACACCAAAATACATTATATATTGGGGTGTCTGTTATGTATCAAGTGAAAAACAGTTGATAAAGAAATTGGGTATCAATATATTTAATTATGAATTATTGTGAACAACACGGATGCCGCTGTGGTGTCCTGTTAAGATTTTTCTCTCGAAACAGCGTTAACAGCTTAAACAAAATACTGCGTTATTTTTGCACATACAGATACATTTAATACATCGTCACAAACTATGAAAGTTGTACTTTTATTTGTTGTAAAATAAAGAAAATAAACCGTGTGCTCTTTGTCTAAGCTGAATATCTTTCTGAAACACGTCACAAAAACTTACACAAACATGAAACATATGTCTAAAGAAAGTAGGGATGGGCTGATCAATCCTAACGTATCAAAACTTCCGAGAATGATGTTGTTTAATTGTCTCTGACAACACGCAAAACCGCGAGGCGAGATCATTTTTGCTCGCATCATCATGAAGGTTTGTCGGTTGTATACAATGTTTGCCTGTTTGAACATTCAAGCCGATTTTACACTATTCAACTCAACAAATGTCAAAACAACTCAAATACATGTTTGCGAGCTGTTTGTGTGACACAGCGAGCCGCGTCGCGTCTAACTCGCGCACTCCGATGTCTTTCGCTGCTGCTTGCGTCTGAACGGACAATTTCATACAACAGAGTGTCAAAATACATGATATATTGAGGAGTCTGTTATGTCTCAAGTGAACAAACAGTTGAGAAAGAAATCTGGAATAATTATATTTTATTCTGGCATTATTCCAGATGACGTCCTGCTATATTTTTCTCTCGAAACAGCGGAAACAACTTAAACAAAATACTGCGTCATTTTTGCCCATACAGAAACATGCAAGACATCATTACGAACTATGAAATGTGTACTTTTATTTGTGTACACTTACAATAACAACAAAACCTTGTGCTTTTGTAAAATAAATAAACAGGGTGCTCAGTCTCTGTCTTCAGCGATTATTTTTCTGAAACACGTCACAAAATTCAAGTGAACAAAATCAACCATTCACGCAGTCTGTATTTTATCATCTCACAATGAATACAAATGCAACAAGCATGGCACAAAACGAAAATAATGATACTTCTCAGTTCTCAAAAGATTAAACTGAACTGTGCCTTAAGTATCGTATCATGCGATAAAAGCCTCTTAAAGAGACAGTAACAATTTAGCCTTCGTCCTGAACATAGACATTCCCAAGTAATTGAGAAGTACAAATGGTATTATTTTAAGTTTTTTTATTTCTCTCTTACCTTGTAAAATGCCACGTTTTTGAATGGCATGTAAACACAATCACTCCATTTTTTTCACTGGATCTGTTGCTATTTTAATGATTTAAAAATCAAAGCACTGACCATTTAAAGTGTGAGCTTGTAGGCTACATTTTGAAATAGTTATAAACAGTCACAGCTATACAGTGTTATTATGTGCCTAGATAGTCTTTCAAATAAAATTGCTTGTGATATGCTTATGTAAATCACACAAAAAAAAACAGAAAAAAATCTTAAGAGAGAAGTGAAAGTGAAAGTAGAGATTTTCAAAGTGATTTTTCATTCAAAGTGATACAATTTCCACGCCATTTGTCTAAATCTTCTGAAACTTGGTGTACATGCCTCATTTCTCATGGGGAACAAAAAAGCCTTAAGGACCCATAACTTTCACCATGATGGATTTTCCCGACGCTGAAAATTTGCGAAAACCTAAAAATACTCTTTCTTCTCCTGAACCGTAGCTCCAATTGACTTGAAATTTGGTACACATTTGTAGAATGGACATCCTTGAAAACATTACTTAGGAAAAATGAATGTGATACAAAATGTCTGAAAGGGGCGTGTTTATGTAAATGTCCAAATTTTAACAATATATACCTGTCAATAAATCAAATGTAATTTTGACTGATGGTTTTTCAAACCTAACATGCTTCAAGATGACATCACTCTGAAGTACTGCACGAAAGAATGGCCGACATTCAGCCCCTAGGAGGCGCTTACAGGCCATGTCGAAATTCCCATTTTCTGGTCTAAAATGTTCTAATTTGGTACAATGGTACTACAGGCCAACAGGAACCCACAAACCAAGAATGGCCGACATTCGCCACTAGGGGCGCTAAAGGCCACGCCTAAAATTCCCGCTTTTCTGGTCAAATTTTTTTTCATTTGGTACATTGATACTACAGGCAGACAGGAACCCACAAACCAAGAATGGACAACATTCACCCCTAGGGGGCTTACAGGCCATGCCAAAATTCCCATTTTCTGGTCAAAAATGTTCTAATTTGGTACACTGATACTACATGCCAACAGGAACCCACAAACCACGTAATGGCCAACATTCAGCCATTAGGGGCGCTACAGGTAATTCCAAAAATCCCATTTTCTGGTCAAACATTTTCTAATTTGGTGTATTGATTCTACAGGCCGACAGGAACCCACAAACCAAGAAAGGCCCACATTCAGCCTCTAGGGGCGCTTACAGGCCACTCCAAAATTCCCATTTTCTGGTCAAATATTTTCTAATTTTGTACATTTATACTACAGGCCAACAGGAACCCACAAACCAAGAATGACCAACATTTGCCCATAGGTGGCGCTACAGGCCACGCTCCCAAATTTTTTTTTTCAAAATGATATAATATCCACCCCATTTGTCCAATTCTTCTGAAACTTGGTGTACATGCCGCATTTCTCATTGGGAACAAAAAAGCCTCAAGGATCCATAAGGTCCGGTATGGATTTTCCTGTACATTGAAAATGTTTTGTTTAGGAATCAGACGAAGACATGTTTTTTTGAATTCCTTAATTGGGAGGGTTTATCCCCAACCATCTACTGATCAATTTTAAATGATTTGCCATTTTGAGGAGGAATCCGCATTGCTGCTTGCAGCTATATTTGATCTTGTGTTTGTGGCCATGTGTAATGAAATTGATTAGAAATGCTGTGTCATCTACGTTTCAACACCAAACGTGTCATCATGATTTGCATGTATGTGACATATGATTCCAGTCAAAGTGGCAGTGAAGATGACATTTAAACTTAATTACCTAGGGTGACAAGGTAATGATTAGAAGGATAAGAGCAGATGTTATCTGTGGTACGAGATAACTCTTGTAAGAGTTAAGAAGAAGGGTTTATGTTAGCTTGCTTAAATGTAAGATATGTCTCACAAAAAAAATGCTTTTGCTTTGTTGTCTGAAAAATTATGGTGTGTTTTGAATCCATGTAAATTAGCATGTCTGATGATGTACTGTGGTAATGTAAATACTATGTGTGATCAAAATTATTTAGTTCATGCATGTATGTAGTTTACTGAGTTAATCTTAGTTTCATATTATTAATTATATTTTGTGCTGAAGGGTTGGGGTCAGAATCCCTTGTCTCTTCACTATATCTATATATCCTTTTGAGTTTTTACATTATTCCTATAACAAGTGCGTATCGTTATATAATGATTACTATATTCAACAATATAATCAATACTATATTCAAAGAGTGATTCATATATAGTTTTAATCATATTTTGTTGTCAGCATTTCTACCATTATATTTTTAAGTGCATTATGGTGTTTGATTTTTCTTGACCAAGTAAAGGTTACAGGGGTCAACCTCTATGTGATTTACATGATCTAGTTCACAAAATTTTACTTCTTTCATGTGTATGTCTCTAAAGAATAAAGTATAAATGTATAATTGTTTAGATTTTATGTTGTCTTAGCCAATCAGAAGTAGCAAAGATGTAATGCATGTCCTTGTAAAAGGTATACTTGTGTGAGATTTGTTTGTAAGGTAGAGTTGGCTTGCGACCTCCTCGTGACTTTGACGCTGGCTCTACCAATTTAACTGCAAACTATTCTTCAGTAAAATTTGACTTATTTCATTGAATTTCACGACTCCTGGTCTTCTTTCATCATATCCGGTCCTGGATCTGACAGCTTTTAACCCCATAACAGTGCTAACCTTTAAAAACACTTAAATGTCAGCCCCTTTTTTGTGCATAGACATAAAAATGCACTAAATTAAAATGACGACTCGTTGGGCCATGATTTCTCATTAAAATCAGATGATTTCCTATAGAATGTAAGGGAATAACTCTAGAATAACCTCCCTGATAATGTTTGGGGGCCCAGAAACACTATCCTAATTTAAATCTAGATTAAAGACACATCCCTTTAGCTAAGCATTCAATTAACACATATCATAATTTTGTGCTATGTGATGAAATAGTAAAAAGTGCACATGGCCATCTTTTGCCTGAAATAATATGAACAGCAGCAATGCTAATCTTTCTCCTGTTGTCTCGTTGTTGTAACGAACCCCGCTCCTCTAGTTCTCCCCGCTTCATCGAGCTCACAGGCTCGCTCCCCGAGCTCACACGCTCACTCCCAATCACCCCCCTCTGGCTCTCATGCACACTCCCAATCACCAGAGTATTAGTTTCACCTGTACTCGTCCCAATCACCTGGTTATTCGTTTCACCTGCACCGCTCGTTTTCTCCCCTATATATATCACAACCCTTTCGTTTCACTCTGGTTGGTTATTGTTTAGTTTACCCCTTCGCTTTGCCAGCTCTAGTGTTCCCCTAGCTCCCCTGTCTATTCAACTCGCTTGTTTACCCGTTCTGCTATTCTGACTTCCCCGGCTTCGACCTTACGCTTTCCTCGACCACTCTTTTGTAGTTTTGCCCCGTTGCCATATCCTGATTCCCCGGCTTCGACCTTACGCTCCCCTCGACCACTCTCTTCTGGATTTGCCCTATTTGTACTTTTGCATTGCCTGCAATAAACGCAGTTTGACTATACATTGTGACTGTCTCTTCTTGTGCGGGTTACAGAATAACCAACCCTACAGAAGACAGTCACAATGGAATCCATTGAGGATCTCCGCAGCTCGCTAGAGCGGATTTGCACAGCGCTTTCTGCCCAAGGATCTACGGTTGGGAAACACAACCAAGCGCTCACGGCTCAGAGACAGCAAATACAGGAAATACTGCAAACGGTACGTACCATTTCCGATCAGTTTCACCTGTGTCTGTCCCTGTACCCGTTGATGTTCCCACCGCATTTCCCAGTGCCGCGAGCTTTCAACCCCCCGAGCGGTTTGACGGTTCGTCGGAAGCTTGTCAGGGTTTTTTAATGCAATGTACTGTTTATATGACGTATCACCCCCTTTTAAGCACTGACAGTGAGAGAGTACAATTTTTAATCTCACTGCTCTCGGGTAAGGCACGGCAATGGGCCACTGCATTGTGGACTGCCGAGAGCCCCCTTTTGACGTCATATGATCAGTTTTGTCACCAGATTGCCGTGGTTTTTAATCACCCAGCAGCTGGTAGGGATGTAGGCAGCCGCCTCGTGTTTTTGAAACAGGCGTCACGCACAGCCGCTGCCTACGCACTTGATTTCCGCACCCTTGCCGTGGGTAGCGGGTGGAGCGACCCCGCTTTGTTGACTGTATACCGCCTGGGTTTGAATGACCAGCTCCAAATGGAATTGGCATGTCGAGGAGAATCGCTGTCGCTGGAGAACTATATTCAGCTCTCCATCACAGTGGATAACCTGCTTCGCGACCGCGCTTGTCAGAGCCCCTCTGTCGTCCAAGAGCCTGCTACGGGTCTCAACTCGCCTAAACTCATTTCTCCCGAGTGCTCTTCCAAATCCGAACCCATGCAACTTGGTCACGCTCCACTAACCCAGGCAGAACGAGCTAGACGGTTGACACAGAGCCTCTGCCTATACTGTGGCACCCCGGGTCACCGAATTGACTCATGCCCAGCCGGTCCCCGGCATTCCCTCTCCAAAAGCCAGGTGAGGACGTCTGTCTTTCTCAACGTTACCCAGAAACAAGTCTGCCGCCCGGTAATGTTGAGTTTTAACAATGTCTCTTTTTCTACCCCAGCCCTAGTGGATTCCGGGGCAGCGGAAATTTTTAGACGATGGCTTGGTCCAGAAACTATCCATCCCACTCAGTCCGGTCGTGCCACCTCTCAGAGTTAACTCTCTAGATGGGGCACCTCTCGGATCGGGTCTCATTTCCTTCCGGACCATGCCATTGTCCCTCCAGGTGGGCTTGTTTCACACGGAGCTCATCCAGTTTTTTATAGTGCACTCACCTAGAGACCCTGTGGTTTTAGGCCACCCCTGGTTAGCGCTTCATGACCCCCACATTTCCTGGCGCACGGGGGAGCTGTTGCGCTGGACCGACCACTGTTTGTCACATTGTATTTCCCTTCCGGTGTCCTCCACCTCCGTAGAGAGCCCCGAAGTGAAGTCTCCTGTCTCCATCCCTCCTTCTCTTCGAGAAGACCCAGGTTAGTCTCCCCCCACATCGCAGTGTGGACTGCGCCATCGATCTCCTTCTGGGGTCCCCACTCCCTAAGAGCCGAGTGTACCCCTTAACGCTACCCGAAACCAAAGCCATGGAGGACTACATCGACGAGGCGCTCAGTCTAGGCATCATTCGGCCGTCCACCTCCCCGGTGGTGTCCGGCTTCTTTTTCGTGGGCAAGAAGGACGGCGGGCTTCGCCCCTGCATCGATTACCGGGCCCTAAATAAGGCTACGGTGAAGTTCGCCTACCCCCTGCCTCTCATCCAACCGTCCCTCGAGCAGGTCAGTAAGGCTAAGATCTTTACTAAGCTCGACCTCAGGAGCTGCAGTACAACCTTGTACGCATCCGCAAGGGAGATGAGTGGAAGACTGCGTTCATCACCACCAGGGGCACTACGAGTACTTGGTGATGCCATACGGCCTCGCCAACCCCCTCGGTGTTCCAGTCATTCATGAACGACGCCTTCCGGGACATGCTAGACCTTCTTCCTCGCCGCCTACATCGACGACCTTTTAATTTACTCCTCCACACTCTCTGAACACACCGCTCACGCCTCGAGAGTGTTACAGAGACTGCGAGAACACGCACCTGTTCATGAAGGCGGAGAAGTGTGCCTTTCACCGCCCTCCGCCTCCTTCTTGGGCTACGTCTTATCTGCTGGAACTATGGAGATGGAGACCGACAAGGTTGCCGCAGTCCTGTCCTGGCCCGTGCCCAGCACACTCAAAGAACTCCAACAATTCCTGGGTTTCGCCAACTACTACCGGCGTTTTATTAGAAACTTCGGCAAGATCGCCGCACCCCTCACGTCCCTGACCCGAGGCAACCCAAAGTTCCTCACTTGGAACACACCCTCCCAGCAGGCCTTCCAGGCCCTAAAGGAGGCCTTTACAACCTCCCCAGTTCTCCAACAACCCGACCCCACTCTGCCGTTCGTGGTAGAGGTGGATGCCTCAGAGGTGGGGGTGGGAGCTGTACTCTCCCAACCACACGGGACTCCCGCCAAGCTATACCCTTGCGCTTTCTATTCCCATAAACTGTCCTCCCCTAACAGAACTACGACGCTGGGATTAGAGAGCTGCTGGCCATCAAGCTAGCCCTGGAGGAGTGGCGTCACTGGTTGGAGGGCTCTAGGTTCCCTTTCGGCCATTTTCACCCGACCATAAGAACCTGGAGTACCTCCGCCAGCCAAGAGGTTGAACCCTCGACAGGCCAGGTGGGTGATGTTCTTTACCCGCTTTGACTTTTCTGTCACTTTTCGCCTGGGCTCCCAGAACATCAAGGCTGACGCCTCTCTCGCCTCTTTGACCATGGCTCAGAACCCCCGGGTCGGAGACAATCCTCCCCACGCCGTGGCGCCGTCGCACCCGTTAGGTGGGAACTGACGGAGGCCATCCTGCAGGCTCAAGGCAACGAGCCCGCGCCTCCTCAAACGCCCCCCAACAGGATGTATGTACCCACTATTATTCGCCCCCAGCTCATGCAATGTGTTCACACTTCCCTCTGTTCTGGCCACCCGGGGATTACCCGTACTACCGAGCTCCTTGCTAGGAGATTTTGGTGGCCCTCGCTCAAGGACGACGTCCACGACTATGTCCTCTCGTGTCCGGTCTGTGCCCAGTCCAAACACCTCGTCACCTTCCCGCAGGACTCCTCCAACCGTTACCTATCCCTGACCGACCATGGTCCCACATCGCCATGGACTTTATTACCGACTTGCCCCCCTCCGACGGCCGGACCGAGATCCTTGTGGTAATAGACCGTTTCTCCAAAATGTGCCGCCTGATTCCCCTACCCGGGTTACCCAACGCAACACAACTGGCTGACCGCATGATCACCCACATCTTCCGAAACTTCGGTATTCCCGAGGAGATCACTTCGATCGGGGTACCCAGTTCACGTCTCGCTTCTGGCGGGCCTTCAGTGACAGACTGGGTATCCAACTCAACTTCTCCACGGGATACCACCCCCAGACCAATGGCCAGACCGAGCGTCTCAACCAGGAGATTGGCAGGTACCTGCGAGCCTACTACGCCCAGACCCAAGGCAGCTGGCACACCTATCTCCCCTGGGCCGAATACGCCCAGAACAGCCTGGTCAGCTCTTCTACTGGTCTTACCCCTTTCCAGTGCGTCCTGGGCTACCAACCACCCCTTTTCCCGTGGGAAGCGGATCCCAGTGACGTTCCGGAGGTGGATGCCTGGGCCCGAAGATGTGCCCAGGTCTGGAGAGCCACCCATGACCGGATTCAACGCTCCACCCAGACCCAGAAGGCTAAGGCAGACCGCCAACGCCGTCCTGCACCCCTGTTCCATCCGGGCCAAAGGGTTTGGCTCTCGACCCGAGACAAAGCTAAGCCCCAAGTATGTCGGCCCTTTTAAAATTATTAAACGTATTAACCCAGTCACTTACCAATTACTTTTGCCACCCCGCTACAAAATTTGTCCTGTGTTTCATGTTTCCCTTTTGAAGCCCGTGTTCTATAGCCCCATGTTCCCGCCCACGGCAGCCCAAACATCCCCTCCACCACTCGATGTCGGTGGTCAACCCGCCTATACGGTCCGGGCCTTGCTAGACTCCCGAAGTCGGGGTGGCGAAGTTGCAGTATCTGGTCGACTGGGAGGGCTACGGACCTGAGGAACAGTCGTGGGTACGATCGAGAGATGTCCTGGACCAGGCTCTCAAGCTAGACTACCATCGCCAACATCCCGATCGTCCCAGCACCGCTTCCCAGAGGTCGGCTCCTTGCAACCGAAGCGGCCGTCCGAGCCATCCAGTAGCAGAGGGGGAGTACTGTAACGAACCCCACTCCTCTAGTTCTCCCCGCTTCATCGAGCTCACAGGCTCGCTCCCCGAGCTCACACGCCACTCCCAATCACCCCCTCTGGCTCTCATGCACACTCCCAATCACCAGAGTATTAGTTTCACCTGTACTCGCCCCAATCACCTGGTTATTCGCTTCACCTGCACCGCTCGCTTTCTCCCCTATATATATCACAACCCTTTCGTTTCACTCTGGTTGGTTATTGTTTAGTTTACCCCTTCGCTTTGCCAGCTCTAGTGTTCCCCTAGCTCCCTGTCTATTCAACTCGCTTGTTTACCCGCTCTGCTATTCTGACTTCCCCGGCTTCGACCTTACGCTTTCCTCGACCACTCTTTTGTAGTTTTGCCCCGTTGCCATATCCTGATTCCCCGGCTTCGACCTTACGCTCCCCTCGACCACTCTCTTCTGGATTTGCCCTATTTGTACTTTTGCTTTGCCTGCAATAAACGCAGTTTGACTATACATTGTGACTGTCTCTTCTTGTGCGGGTTACAGTTGTTTGTATCTCAGGATGCTCAGCATATTTTACTAGAGATTACAGCAGCTCCAGTTCGGATCCAGCCTCACTTGGTAAGACTTCTAATGACATCAACACTATTGAAGACAATGTGTTTAAACAATTTTCAGATATTAAATGATATTTTAAAGTGTTTAAACTACTTTCAGTTTTTATGTCAGGTGGTACAACAAAAATATTATGTTGTACCACCTGACATGGAAAGTGTACCACCAACCTACCCATACTTGAAATTAGCATTTCTTATCAGTATTTGAGAGAGCTCTACAAACTTTTTCACTCTGCCAAAGAGATCAGTTAGGCTCATGTTTACTGTTATTACCTTGTAAATTCATAATAATATTTGAGAATATACAAATTGCTGGACAAAAGTTTCTCAATTACCTCAATAGATTTAAAACTACTGATATTTATAAAAAAAAATTATTATTATTATTAAGACACCATGTTAAATTGTTTTCTTAGTCTGTTCATTTTTTCAGACAGTTGCACCACCACCTGACATTTTGGAGGTTTAATGCTGCCTTCAGCAATAATCATAAATAGGCCTAGTTTCCTAGTTTCAAAAAAAAAAAAAATTATCGTAATCACGACTTCAGAAGAAGAAAAACAAAATAATATGTATTATTAAATGTAAAAAGTAATGATTTCAAACTAAGGTTTTCTAGATTATAGTGATACATGTCATGAAGTTATAAACATTTTTTAAAGGGAAATAATGCACTTGCCACAACATAACTTTGTGACAATGTTTAGAAAAATATATGAGCGATTTTTAAACAAAACTGTCTGCTTATACAGAGTCTATCTTTCAGTGCTAATTCCTTTGTGTATTTAAATGTTAAATTGGAACACACTGAACTGTTCTTATTCTTGCTTTGTTATTAGGGCCACCAAAATGAAGACGTCAAGCTTTTGGGGAGAACCTTGTTCATTTAAATGTATAACCTGTTTGCATACTGTTTTTGCTGTTTGTGCTTTGTTCTATAGTAAATGAACAAATTTTTGAGTCTGTATCATTCATATGTCGTTGAAAAAGTCCCTAAAATAGTTTTGGGCCAATGAGGACAACTTAAATTAGACCATTTAATGTCCTCCTATATTATTAAAAATGTTGCAGTTATGTAACAGTCACGTATTTGTGTTAGCTGGGTGAGACCCTCTGAAAGCATCAAAAGCAAAATATAAATATTTCTAAATAAAATGTTATTGTCACTAAATTTTTTTTAACCTCACCATGTCCAGTATTCAGAATTCAAAACATTTATTCACAAATGTTCTATTTTTTTGCCAAGCGGAGCCAACCAGTCCTGTGCACGTATGCAAATTAACCATGTGCGCCAAACAGAAGAAACTGAGAAGTCATACTAAAAATGTCTAGCAAGCAAGCGAGAGTGTATCACTCACACACTTTGGGTTCACATCGAAGTCAAGCCAAGGCATAATACTCTATTCTAACTTAAGGTAAGATGTTTTTTTTTTTCTCAATCTTTGCAGTGACTGAATTGTGATTATAGAAATTATTTTTGAACATAAGATGAGTGTGTGTGCGTGTCCTTTCCGGTGTTGTGCCGAATTTCGACCCCTTGCCAAATTATTACCCCCCCCTCGTTGAAGTCAGTACCTGATTGCCTAATCCTAACCCTAACCACTCCCCATAACTAATCCTAAACTTACCAATAGAGGGTAATAATTGGCGGGGGTTGAAATTTGGCACAACACATGTTTTTCGCACACTGGAAACGGCGCTGTCCATGGTTCTGAATTTCATACTGTAGCGAACACACCCACACAAGATGAGACAGTCACAATGTTGGATGAAAACTGCTTTATTAATAAAAGGCAGTCCAGACAAAAGTACAAACAAGGGGCAAATCCAATGAAGAGTAGTCGTGGGAAGCGTAGGGTCAAAAGCCGGGGAATCAAAGATATAACAAGGGGGAAGATCCAATGAGGGAGGTGAACGATAGCGGGGAAAACAGTTAACAAGTAGGGCGATGAACTAGACGAGACTAGCGGGAACAAAGACAGGGAAACGAGAGGAAAAGGGAGTTGGCAAGCTAAGAGGTAATCAAACAGAGGGGTGGTCAAAACTAGACGAGACTAGCAGGGCAACGATACGGGAACTAAATACAATAACCAACGGATTCAAACGGAGGGATAGTGTATTTATAGGGGCGAGTGCAGGTGTAGACAATGACAGGTGACGAGACGAGTGCAGGTGTAACTAATGTGTGGGGACAAGAAGCGCGTGAGTGCAGGTGTAAACAATGTGTGAAGATAGGAAGCGCGTGAGTGCAAGTGGTCATAATGTTCAGGCTGATTGAGGCGAAAGCGCCAGAGGGAGGAGATATTTTACTGAACAAGAGAGCCCGGGAAGCATAGTGGGCGTGAGGGCTCGAGCGAGCAATGCGAAGCGTCCGAACTCGAAGGGGCGGAACGAGCGAGTAAGCACAAGGGAGTGCGTGTGTGAGAAGGGAGATAGTGTGCGGTGTGAGGAAGCGGAGATGGGGCAGAGGAATGGGGTTCGTGACAGTACTCCCCTCTGAATAGGACGGCTCCTGACGGCCGCGCCGGCTGCGAGGAGCGCAAGGGGACAGAACGAGCGTGTGAGCTCGAGGGGACAGAACGAGCATGTGAGCTCGAGGGGACAGAACGAGCGTGTGAGCTCAAGGGGACCAGAACGAGAGTGTGAGCTCAAGGGGAACAGAACGAGAGTGTGAGCTCATGGGGAACAGAACGAGAGTGTGAGCTCATGGGGAACAGAACGAGAGTGTGATCTCGTGGGAACAGAACGAGCGTGTGAGCTCGCGGGGGGCAGAAGGCACAAAAGGGAAATGAAACAGTCCATGGGGGTCAATGGGCAGTTCAAGACAAGGTCAGGGGGAACATAGTGGACAGGCGGGTGGTCGGGAGGTCTAGGGGGCAGCCATAGGGCAGAGACTGGGTCAGGAGGTCTGGAAGGCGACTGGAGGACAGGGACTGGATCCGGGGGTCTGGAAGGTGACCACCGGACAGGAATAGGGTCCGGAGGCCAGGGAAGAGGCCACAGGACAGGTAGAGGGTCAGGAAGTCCGGGCTGAGCCGTGAAAGGCGGAGCCATCAGAGGTGGCACCGTAGGTGGCTCTGGAGGTGGGGTCCTGGAAGGCTCCGGAGGTGGAGCCGACGGAGGCTTTAGGGGCGAAGGCCTGGAAGGCTCTGGAGGTGGAGCCGACGGAGGCTTTAGGGGCGAAGGCCTGGAAGGCTCTGGAGGTGGAGCCGAAGGAGGCTTTAGGGGCGAAGGCCTGGAAGGCTCTGGAGGTGGAGCCAAAGGAGGCTTTAGCGGCGAAGGCCTGGAAGGCTCTGGAGGTGGAGCCGACGGAGGCTTTAGGGGCGAAGGCCTGGAAGGCTCTGGAGGTGGAGCCGAAGGAGGCTTTAGGGGCGAAGGCCTGGAAGGCTCTGGAGGTGGAGCCGAAGGAGGCTTTAGGGGCGAAGGCCTGGAAGGCTCTGGAGGTGGAGCCAAGGGGGGCTTTAGGGGCGAAGGCCTGGAAGGCTCAGGAAGTGGAGCCCATGGAAGTGGCGCCGTAGGAGGCTCCAGAGGTGAAGCCCTGGAAGGCTCTGGAGGCAGAGCCAAGGGAGGTGACGCCGTGGGAGGTGGCGCCGTGAGAAGGCTCCATGAGTGAAGCCCTGGTAGGCTCTGGAGGCAGAGCCGAGGGAGGTGACGCCGTGGGAGGTGGCGCCGTAGAAGGCTCCAGGAGTGAAGCCCTGGTAGGCTCTGGAGGCAGAGCCGGGGAGGTGATGCCGTGGGAGGTGGCGCCGTAGAAGGCTCGGGAGGCTGAATCTCTAGAAGGCTCTGGAGTCTTAGGGAGCAGAGCCGTAGGAGGCTCGGGTGGCGGAGCCGTGGAAGGCTCGAGAGGCGGAGCCCTAGGAAGCTCTGGAGTCTTTGGGAGCAGAGCCATGAGAGGCTCGGGAGGTGGAGCCGTAGGGAGGCTCTGGAGGGGAGCCGTAGGAGGCTCGGGAGGCAGAGCCATAGGAGCCTCTAGTGGCTGAGCCCTGGGAGGCTCGGGAGGTGGAGCCGTAGGAGGCTCTGGAGGGGGAGCCGTAGGAGGCTCGGGAGGCAGAGCCATAGGAGGCTCGGGAGGCAGAGCCATAGGAGGCTCGGGAGGCAGAGCCCTGGGAGGCTCGAGAGGCTTGAGGGGGGGAGCCTTGAAAGACTCGAGAGGGGGAGCCCTGAGAGGCTTGAGAGGGGGAGGAGCCCTGAGAGACTCGAGGGGCAAAGCCGTGAGAGGCTTGAGGGGTGGAGCCATGAAAGACTCGAGAGGGGACGCCCTGAGAGGCGGAGGAGCCCTGAGAGACTCGAGAGGCGAAGCCGTGAGAGGCTTGAGGGGTGGAGCCATGAAAGACTCGAGGGATGGAGCCCTGAAAGACTCGGGAGAGGCGAGCCGTGAGAGGCTTGAGGGGTGGAGCCATGAAAGACTCGAGGGATGGAGCCCTGAGAGACTCGAGAGGCGAAGCCGTGAGAGGCTTGAGGGGTGGAGCCATGAAAGACTCTAGGGATGGAGCCCTGAGAGACTCGAGAGGCGAAGCCGTGAGAGGCTTGAGGGGTGGAGCCATGAAAGACTCGAGGGATGGAGCCTTGAGAGACTCAAGAGGCGAAGCCGTGAGAGGCTTGAGGGGTGGAGCCATGAAAGACTCGAGGGATGGAGCCTTGAGAGACTCGAGAGGCGAAGCCGTGAGAGGCTTGAGGGGTGGAGCCATGAAAGACTCGAGGGATGGAGCCCTGAGAGACTCGAGAGGCAAAGCCGTGAGAGGCTTGAGGGGTGGAGCCCTGGGAGGCTCGTGAGGAGGAGCCCTAGGAGGCTCGTGAGGGGCCCTTGGAGACTCGTGAGGCAGAGCCCGGGAGGGCTCAGAGGGGCGAGCAGAACCCGGCAGAGCCGTGGGAGACTCTGAGGGCGGAGCAGAACCCGGCAGAGCCGTGGGAGACTCTGAGGGCGGAGCAGAACCCGGCAGAGCCGTGGGAGACCCTGAGGGCGGAGCAGAGGTCTGCAGAGCCGTGGGAGACTCTGCGGGACCCTCTGCGGTCTTGAGCACAAGACGAGACTGGGGAGAAGGGGCCCTCTTCCTTCTCTACGCCTTCGGCCAACAGGGACGTGGCCATGGGGACGGTCGAGGCTACAGGCCCTGGCTCGCTGACCGTGGCAGACATGGGCGCTGGCTCGCTGGCCGTGGCGGGCATGGGCGCTGGCTCGCTGGCCGTGGCGGGCATGGGCGCTGGCTCGCTGGCCGTGGCGGGCATGGGCGCTGGCTCGCTGGTCGTGGGCGGCATGGGCGCTGGCTCGCTGGCCGTGGCGGGCTTCGAGGCTGGGGCCGTGACAGGCCTCGTGACTGGGGCCGTGTCAGGCTTAGGGACTGGGGCCGTGTCAGGCTTCGAGACGGGGCCGTGACAGGCTTCGAGACGGGGGCCGTGACAGGCTTCGAGACGGGGGCCATGACAGGCTTCGAGACGGGGGCCGTGGTAGGCTTCGAGACGGGGGCCGTGGTCGGCTTCGAGGCGGGGGCCGTGGTCGGCTTCGAGACGGGGGCCGTGGTGTGGAGCGCTGGTTCAGTGTCTGCCTCCCCCACAGTGAACGAGGAACCAGAGTACAGTAGGGCGAGGTCAATAAACTGAGCCAGGTTAAGGGGGCAGCGACCACCAGGCATTAATGATGAGGTTGGCTCATTCAGACCACATTGAAAAATGGTCTTCAGAGCCACCTCATTAAAATTCACCTGGTACGCCAGGACACAAAAATCCAAAGCCTCCACGGTTTGGCTCCCCTGACGCAAACCCACGAGTTGGGCCGCTGGGTCCATAATGCCGAGGGCGGGGTTATGGGTTACACAACCGCTGCCTCGCATAAAAACCCCTTGGTCAGCGTCTGAAGAGCCGTAAAACCTCTCCGGGGTGGAGAGCTTACGGCGCTCAAAACGCATGGGAAGCATAAACGGGCTCAGGGGCAGACACAGGTGACGCAGGGTGACAAAAATAAAAATCGCGACGCACCTGCTGGCCCCGGGCTGTGAGCCGCGATCATGCTTCCACACCGTAGCTCCTCGCGCTGAATGTGACGTGTTCCTCCGCTCTATTGAGCCGCTGAATCCTTATGCGGGGCATTGTGACTGTCAACGGTGAGGTTGGTTATTCTGTAGCTAACACACCCACACAAGATGAGACAGTCACAATGTTGGATGAAAACTGCTTTATTAATAAAAGGCAGTCCAGACAAAAGTACAAACAAGGGGCAAATCCAATGAAGAGTAGTCGTGGGAAGCGTAGGGTCAAAAGCCGGGAATCAAAGATATAACAAGGGGAAGATCCAATGAGGGAGGTATACGATAGCGGGAAAACAGTTAACAAGTAGGGCGATGAACTAGACGAGACTAGCGGGAACAAAGACAGGGAAACGAGAGGAAAAGGGAGTTGGCAAGCTAAGAGGTAATCAAACAGAGGGGTGGTCAAAACTAGACGAGACTAGCAGGGCAACGATACGGGAACTAAATACAATAACCAACGGATTCAAACGGAGGGATAGTGTATTTATAGGGGCGAGTGCAGGTGTAGACAATGACAGGTGACGAGACGAGTGCAGGTGTAACTAATGTGTGGGGACAAGAAGCGCGTGAGTGCAGGTGTAAACAATGTGTGAAGATAGGAAGCGCGTGAGTGCAAGTGGTCATAATGTTCAGGCTGATTGAGGCGAAGTGCGCCAGAGGGAGGAGATATTTTACTGAACAAGAGAGCCCGGGAAGCATAGTGGGCGTGAGGGCTCGAGCGAGCAATGCGAGCGTCCGAACTCGAAGGGGGCGGAACGAGCGAGTAAGCACAAGGGAGTGCGCGTGTGTGAGAAGGGAGATAGTGTGCGTGTGTGAGGAAGCGGAGATGGGGCAGAGGAATGGGGTTCGTGACACATACATTATCCTGTATTCCAGAATCCACTTCTTCAGGACTTCATAACAAAAACTTAACTTGAATCATTACAATAAGGGTGTTGCTTATTTATAACGTTGAAAATATGATTAATCTAAAGTATCTGAATTTCTTTAATCAATGAAAGAAATGTGTTGTACAAGGAACAGCAGTTATAATACATACTTTTACCTAATACATTGATTAAAGTTAATTGAGTAGAGTGATCACTAGGAACATGCTATAACCTCTGGAACATGAAAAAAGGTGAAATTAGAATAATTTCTTCAGAATAATATGATTGTAGTATACTTACAGTAAGGTAGGTATTGGCAGTATTCAACATGTAGTAAGTCAGTCTGATCACTAGGAAAGCACTACAGCCATTGGAATATAAATATAAAAAAAACACTATAGGTGAATTATGTAATAAACATATGTAATAAACACATGTAATAATGTTTAATGTAAACACATGTAATAATGTTTATTACATAAATATATTTGATAATTGTACAGTAAGGGAGTTATTGTGAAAATTTCACCTGTAGTAAGTCAGTATGATCACTAGGAAAGCACTACAGCCTTTGGAACAGGAAAAAATACTTTAGGGGAATTACAGTAATGTTTTCTTGAACTTATTAGTTTATTGTACGTACAGTAAGGGAGTTATTGTGAAAATGTCACCTGTAGTAAGTCAGTATGATCACTAGGAAAGCACTACAGCCTTTGGAATAGGAAAAAATACTTTAGGGGAATTACAGTAATGTTTTCTTGAACTTATTAGTTTATTGTACATACAGTAAGGGAGTTATTGTCAAAATTTCACCTGTAGTAAGTCAGTCTGATCACTAGGAAAGCACTACAGCCATTGGAATATAAATATAAAAAAAACACTATAGGTGAATTACAGTTTATTACATAAACATATGTAATAAACACATGTAATAATGTTTATTACATAAATATATTTGATAATTGTACAGTAAGGGAGTTATTGTGAAAATTTCACCTGTAGTAAGTCAGTATGGTCACTAGGAAAGCACTACAGCCTTTGGAACAGGACATTTTCTTTTTTTGATTATTGTACTGTTTGGGGGGGTACAGTTGTAAGACCCAGGACCAGATAATATGATGAAAGAAGACCAGGAGTCGTGAAATTCAATCAAATAAGAACAATTTTACTGAAGAATAGTTTGCAGTTAAATTGGTAGAGCCAGAGTCAAAGTCACGAGGAGGTCGCAAGCCAACTCTA